>NW_014577483.1:209270-215358 GCF_000485595.1 Priapulus caudatus
GCCCACTCGATCTCTAACGTGAATTTACACAGTGGCGACATCAACAAGATGTAACCGTGTTTTGCTTTCGTACAGTCGCCGTAGCTCAGTTAGGTAAGGCTCTGTCCGTTTTCGCTGCATGCCTTTATTTTGAACCGTGAACGAATACAAGAAGAAAGGCGTCACATGACAGAGAGGAGCAGAAAAACGAGCATGAGGATGGCTCATATTTCGGGTCTGTGCTTGCGCATAATGGTACCTGCAACACAACAAGAAATCTTGTTGCATGCTGAAAACATCACATTGGATGTATCCATCCATCATCCATCCATCCATCCATCCTCCATACCATCCATCCAATCCAATCCATCCATCCCATCCATCCATCGCATCCATCCATCCATCCATCACGTCGTCCTCCGTACCACCCATCCATCACATCATCCGTCCGTCGTCCCGTCGCTTCCGTCCGTCCGTCGTCCGTCCCGTTCCAATCATTGCCATCCCATATCATCCATCCTATCCATCCATCCATCCATCCATCCATCCATCAGATCCATCCAATCCATCCATCCATCATTCTCCATCCATCCATCCATCCATCCATCCATCCATCCATCCATCATCCATCCATTCCATCCATCCATCATCCATCCAATCCATCCATCCATCCATCCATCCATCCATCCATCCATCCATCATCATCATCCATCTATCATTCCATCGCATCCATCCCATCCATCCATCCACCCATGCGCTTCACGATGTAAGCTTCGGTTACAGCAGCGCTGAGTAATCGAAATATACCCCCTCGTGGGGCCCGCGTACGAAAGAAATACAGGAGAAGAGTGGTTATTGCCTTACAGAGCTTCTGATATGAGCCACTAATAAGATTATAACTACACAACAAAACCGCTCATTTTAGGGGGAGGGGTCGGGTGAGGGAGGGGGTGGCAGGTCTTTGTGTGCGATGCGGGAAAATGTGGACGGACAAAGTAAAATTTGCCGCTTGAGTATGTTACCAGCCTTTAGTGTCTTGTGGTGTGTGTATGTGCTTGTCTGTGCGTGTGTGTGTGTGTGGGGGGAGAAGTGTAATTGTGGCTGTGCTGTGTGTGTGTGGTGTGTGCTGTGTTGTGGCAGTGTGTGTGAGCTGTGTGTGTGTACCAGTGCGTGCTGTGTGTGTGTGACCCATGTGTGATGTGTGCTGTACAGTGCGTGTGTGTGGTTGTGTGTGTGTGTGTGTGTTGTGTGCTTGCGTTATGTTGTGTGTGGTGTGTTGTGCGGTGCGTGCGTGCGTGGCCGTGCCAGCGTGCGTGTGTGGTGTTGTATGCCGTGTTGTGAGTCCGTGCCCACGTGTAAACGTCTAGAAATGACGGCCTGAAGCACTAATGTGCCTTGCTGCCTGCCATCATTCCAGCCGCCCCCTCCTCCTCCCTCTCTCTCTCTTCCCTCCTCCTTCCCCTCTCCTTCCCCTCCCCCTCCTCTCTGGTTGCGCTTCCACGGCCACAAACACGTTAGCTCAATTAATAGAATTCCTCAGTGCTTGCCCAGTATAGCGCCTGTCATTAAGAATTCATAAACCACAGAACAACAAATACGGTGTACCATTTCAGGGGAGTTTTTAGTAAATAAAGGACAAATTGTTTTTTACTTTCAAATCCGATACCATGTACATCTCAGTAACATTGCATACACAAACTCTTCGCTTTCTATAAACGTCGAAGAAGAGCGCTCGCACGTATATATTACATGTAGTTTAGCAAATATTTAATATTTTTCGTAATTGCTATGATGTAAAATTTTCATAATATCTCTACGAGTGCTTTGAATTAGCGGCAGAATGTAAGGAAAGAAATTTTCAGAACTGTGGTGGACGAAAAACACGTGCGCCCTTCAGTTGATCCTTGCACTGTCAAGAATGTTCCAATGTAGCAATGAATATTACTGGATGTTCCTCAATGGCGTTGACGATATTGGCGCATTTTCTTGACTCTCACGCATGTTGTTTTAATTTTCTCATTAAGTAGTATATGGACGCAGCGACAATATAAAAAAACGTACAACTGTTATCCATGCCGTAATCCACCGCAAGTATGACTCCAATCGGTACTACTAACATCGACCCGGATGACGCAAACTTATCGACAATAGCACCGTACAAAATAACGCCAGCTGTTACGCCAATAGCCTTATGCGTGGTGATTTCTAGAAGGGAACTTACGATTCGTAGCTCGTAAGCGGGATAAAAAAAATCACAAGCTGCACGGGCAAAAGCGAACTTTGTTTCTTTTTGCGACATTATGAAAGAATCTACCACTCACACAGCAGTCTGTCACATAAGATATTCATGCGCTCTTTTACATGTTTTTTTACTCATGTGTATAGTTGTAACATAACCAACTAATGCTCATAGGGCACCCCAAATGCGCGTCAAAATAACCTCACACTGTAAACTTTTTTCTTAGCGAGTAGGGCAATATCTTCTCATATTGTAATAATAATCTCGCGATTACAGGACCTCCTCGTTATATATATATCATGCGGGTTAAATAACGCTTATTGCACTTATTCGATCGCTCTTCTCGCTCACTCTCTTCACCCGTTGATGTATATGTAGAATCGAATGCGCATTTTAGATACATGTCGTCATTATGAAGCCATTCAACGCAAGGTGACCACGCTCGGGACTTGCTGCGATATACGTCGAACGTCTAGCAACCACAACAAGCGGCTCGCTGTCCTTTCCACCGTCAATTTCCTCTGCATCCAAGATAATAGAGATCGCCTTGCCATGGCCCGCGCTACAGCATCGGACGGATATTGAACACGTAGACGTATATTATTATGTTCCTACTGAGCATTAAAGGTACGGTCGCTTTACACACCTGCGTATTTATATCGGTAGCAGGCAGTGTGTTGTTTCACTCTGTGGGCCGCGCATATATTAATTTCGACCAAGGATGCGGTATCAAGCTGCGTGTTAGCTAGCGCCCAGACCATTTGTATTCTATTAATAACAAGTCCACAACACACACACTCATCTTTCATACAATCGTCCTTTCTCCCCTCTTTGCCTGAGTCGACCTTACTTGCCTCAGGGTCTCGCCTCTACTTGCCTTTGCACACCCTTCGCTCATTATCATAATCTTTCTGAAGCCTACCCCCGTTTCTCGGGCGAACTGAGTTTTCTCTTTGCTTCCTTTCGGACTTTACACACCCCCTGACTAGCCGACGCCCCCCCCCCTACATGCAAAATATTAATCGACAGAGGTAGTAGCTACGACATAGTAAAGGCCCAATGCCATTCACTGCCCAACCAAAACACTTATCGCGCACGATTCGACTAATATACTCATGCAGGGAGGTAGATAATAGGCACCCTATTATCTTACTCCTGCAATGATATATATGTATATATATATCAATATTATTATTATGTGTGAATGAATGTGTGTGTGTAGATGATGATAGTGTGCATGAAAAAAAAAGTCTGAAAAAATGGTGTGTGATACGTGTTTAATTTGCATTAATATTAATATTAATATTAACGTAATCTAACGTTATATAACGTACGTAATAGTAATAGCGTACAAATATGCTTAATGATCGCGTAATTTGCGAGTGAATCGAATATAGAATTAATATTATTTTATCATATTTGATATTATATATGTGGCCGTGGGCCCCCAGCATACAATATTATTACAATTCTATATAGGTGGTCGTAGGCTCCCGTCATATACAATACTATATATGTAGCCTTGGGCCTCCAGCATACACTATTATTACAATTCTACATAGGTGTCCTTAGGCCCCGTCATACAAATACTATATATGTGGCCTTGGGCCCCCATCATACATGAATTATTCTATGATTACAAAAAGAAACATTTTCGGTCGCGGAAGGGTTATTGTCAGAGTGAGCTGACGGGGGCTGGAGGTCACCGGCGGGGGACGAGGTGGCCTAAATCCACACTTGGATGTGGATATCATATATATGTCGCCTGCTAACGTGTGAGCTGAAGAAAGATGGCGACACGAGTGGCGTATAGGTGGCATACAACAGTAGCCTTCCGACAATTGTTCACCAATGATGCACAGTTTCGTCTCTGGCAAAGGCCTTCTTTTAATTTTTCTGCGGTAATATTCGGATCTAGAGTGCACTAATTTGCATTATACATGCAATGTAGATGCCTCGTGGACGTCTAGAGTGCATTATAAGTGAAGAAGTGAGACTAGTTTTCTCGTGTAATTTTGCCATTGCGTCAAGTGTTGAAGCCATGGCGACCGGTCGGCCATTTTTGTATTTAAAACGGGATCCGTCTACATGCTGAAAATTCTCGAAAACAGTCTTTGAATCTGTAGTGATTTAGCATGAATAAAGTCTATGTCGCGTATGCGGCGAAACTTTCTAAGTATTTAATATCTCTCCAATATCTCCATTGACTTTCTACTATCTGTAATATCTCTCTAATATCTGTTATATCTCTCTTGACTCTCTATATCTCCATATCTCCATACTCTCTTATATCTCCATTGACTCTCTAATATCTGTTCGATATGCTTATTCAGGTCTGCTGCCTATGGACGCCTTCTACAGTCACACACTACACCAATACCTACGGTTGTACACTACCTATTCTAGCGGGTATGTGTCACTGATAGAATAGGAGGAATGCGTGCTGTGAATAGCTGTATACTCTAGCTGTTCTTATTTGAGAATGCTCTTTGCAGTTTACGATGTTATTCGCGTCGCTTCGTATGTTGACGGCAGAAAGTATTAGTAAGCAGGCGAATCTCTATCGTTCTTTCTTGTTCTCTAGCCTTCTCTCTCTCGCCCTTTCTCTCGCTCTCTGCTCGCTCTCTTTCGCTCTCAGCTCTCTCTCTCTCTGCTCTCTCTCTCTCTCCTTCTCTCTTTCTCTCTCTCTGTCTCTCTGTCTGCTCTCTCTTTCTCTCTCGCGCGCGCTCTCTCTCTCGCCCCTCTCTCATCTCACTCTTTCTCTGTCTCTCTCTGACTCTCTCTGTCTCTCTCTCTCTCTACTATCTCTATCTCTTTGCACCTCTATTCCCCCTCTCTCTCCCCCTCACTCTCCCCCTCTCTCGCTCCCCTTTCTCTCTCTCGTTACTAATAGCCGTTAAGCACTCGTAATGCATTATAGCTCGTATTAGCTGGCGTGTGAGAGGAGACACATGGGGAGAGGGGAGGCGAACAGCAAACTACTTAACACAGGCCACGCCGAGAACCGAGTTTTTTGCCGGTCGGAACGCGAAAAATTTACGACGGCTTATTTACCGCAGTCCCCGCACTCAGCATCTCGCCTTGCTAATGATTGCTCGTCAGCGTTTAAATGGGGGCCAATTTTCCCCGTTTTTTTAAAATATTTATGCTCGCGTATTGCGCAAACGAAACAAAATGGCGAGGGAAGAGCAACATCACTCTCACGGCGGCTGAAGCTGAAATGTCTGCAGAGGTTGTTTTTCCTCCCCGCAGCGGGTAACTCTGTCCGCGTTGTGATGGAATATGCATTTAAAAATGGGTTAGGGGCTATCTCCGGCATAGATTTTCCTAAATAAACATATATCAGTGACCTGTTGTGTTTTATAGATTAGTGAGAGCGCCCTAGTCATGTAGGGCCACAAAACACACTTACTTTATGCCCCCGCGTCTCTTCCCTTACCTCCTGCTGTCCCTCGCTCAGCCTCCTTCTTCGTTCTACCGCCCCAGCTATCTTCGCCTGCCGCTTCTTTCCCCAGTCCTCCCCATCCCCTCTCCCTCAGCAAGCTATGTTATGAAGTTTACCTGCAGACGGCACTGAACGGGGGGCCTAACGCTAGCGGGGCCTTAGCCGCGCATGCGCAGATATCTCCGAAGGAAAATCGTATATTTGTAAAGACTTATGCATTTAACATGAAGAGGAGTTATCCTAAGTCATAGATGTATATGATAACTTCCATCAGTAGGACATCATTATAAGAAATAGGAGGAAGACCTTGCATGTAAGGTCCCGCCTGCGTTATACACACCGTCACACAACTGGCCTACGTAGCGTGTGGTTAGCCGCAATTGCGCAATATCTTCGCCAGCGGAGTTAATATTTTGTTGATGAAT
>NW_014577483.1:215383-227513 GCF_000485595.1 Priapulus caudatus
TTGCTCTGTTTTTTATTTCAGTCGAAAAATGGAGACGGCGACCGGACTGACTGCGTGGTATAATGCGACGCGAGAGCGTGATATGATGTATGGTATTGTGTATGTGTATGTGTATGTGATATGCTGGTTATGTGTATGATGTATGTGTATGTGTATGTGTTGTGTATGTGTATGTAGTATGCTGTGTTAGTGTGTATGCTCGTATGTGTATGTAGCTATCGATGCTATGTGCTATGTGTATGTGTATGTGGGATGCTGTATGTGTATGTGTACGCTGTATGTGTAATGTGTATGTGCTATGATGTTCATGTGTATGTGTATGTGTATGTGTCATGTGTATGTGTATGTGTATGTGTTATGTGTATGGGTATGTGTATGTGTGATGTGTATGATGCTATTGTGTATGTGTATGTGTATGTGCTACTGTGTATGTGTATGTGGTAGTGTATGTGTATGTGTATGATGCTATGTGTTATGTGTATGTGTATGGCCGTACTCAGTGTAATGAGTATGTGTATGTGTAAATGTGGATGATGTATCCTGAGTGTATGCTGTCACTGATGTAATGTGTATGCCTGTCATGTGTACTGATGTATGATGTATGTGTATGTGCTTATGTGTATGTGTATGAGTATGTGGTATGCGTATGTGTATGCCTGTATGCTGTGTATCGATGGTATGTGTACTGTGTATGTGTATTCGATGTATGTGTAATGTGATGTTATGCATGTATGATGTATGTGTATGATGTATGTGTATGTGTATGTGTATTGTGTAATGATGTAATGATGTATTGTATGTGTATGATGTATCGTGTATGACGTATGTGTAATGCGTATGTGATTGTGCTATGTGTATGATGTATGTGTATGTATATGTGTAATGCATGTATGTGTATTGTGTCATGGTGTTTTATTGATGTATGTGTAAACACCTTGTGTACTATGATGTATGTGTATGCTGTATGGTTTGTATGTGTTAATGATGTATGTGTATGTGTCATGTGGGATGATGTACTGTGTTATCGTGTATGTGTTATGTGTATGTGTATGTGTATTGATCGTATGTAGTATGCTGTTATGCTGTATGTGCTATGTGTATGCTGTCTATGTGTATCGCTGTCATAGCTGTAAATGACTGCTATCGCCTGTATGAGTGTATGGTGGTATGTGTATATGTGTATGTAGACTTATGTGTTATGTGTAATGCTGTCATGTGCTATGTGTATGTGTATGTGTATGTGCTACTGTGTTGCTGTATGTGATCGTGCTATGTGTCATGTCGTATGTGTAATGTGTATGCTGTATGTCGTATTGCGTATGCGCTATGTGTTATGTGCCCTATGATGATGCTGTATGTGTATGATGCGTATGATGTCATGTGTATGCTGTATGTGTTACATGACTGTTTTCTTTTTTTTTCATATGTGCTATTGTGTATGAATGTACGTGTATGTGTTATGGGTATGTGTATGAATGTATGTGTAATGTTGTATCGTGATATATGTACCTGCTGTATGTGTAATTGTGCTATTTGTATGCTGTATGTGACTTATGTGTATGATGTATGTGGTGTGTATGCTGTATGTGTATTGATGTATGTTAATGTGTATGGTGCTATATGTATGTGTACTTGTGTATGGTGTAATGTGTCATGTGTACTGTGTATGTGTATGATGTTTGGGTGTGCTGTGATGCCTGTATGTGTATGTGTACTGTGTAGTGTATGTGTATGTGTTATGTGTACTGTGTATGTGTATGTGATATTGTATGCTGTACGTGCTGCTATGATGTATGTGTATGTGTATGATGTATGTGTCATGTGATATGTGCTGTTATCGCTGTATGTGTACTGTGTTGTAGTATGTGTATGTGTATGTGCCTATTGCATGTATGTGCTTGCTGCTATGTATATGATGTATGGTGTATGTGTATGCTGTATGTGTATGTGTATGTGTATTGTGATTGTGTATGTGTATGTGTATTGATGTATGTGTATGTGTATGATGCTCATGTGGTATGTGATATGTGTATGTGTATGCTGTATGTGTTGTGTAATGTGTAATGATGTATGTGTATGTGTATCGTGTATGTGTATGTGTATGTGTACTGTGTATGTGTATTGTGTATGTCGTATGTGTATGTGTATGTGTATGTGTGATGTGTATGTCGTATGATGTATGATACCGTATTAGATGTAATGCTGTTATGTGTACTGATGGTAATTGATTGTATGGTGTTATGATGTATGATGTATTATATGTGTATGATCTATGTGTCATGTGTATTGTATGTTGTATGTGTATGTGTATGTGTATGTGTATGCTGTATGTGTATGTGTAATGATTGTATGTGTATTGTGTATGTGCTATCGATGTATGATGTATGCTGTAATGGCTGTATGTGGTATGTGTATGTGATACTGTAGTATGTGGTTTATGTGTATGTGATAAGTCGTATGTGTATTGTATGTGTATGTGTATGCTGTATGTGTTTATGTGTATGTGTATGTGTATGCGTGTAACTGTGTATGTGTATGTGTATGGTATGGATGTATGCATGTAATGTGTATTGTGTATGGTGTATGTATGATGTCAATGATGTATCGTGTATGCATGTATGGTGTATGTGTATGTGTATGATGTATGTGTATGTGGTATGTTCTATGGGTTATGTGTATGTGTTTATTGTGTATGTCTGTATGCTGGTATGTGTATGTGGTGATTGTGTATGTGTATGTGTAGTTGTCGTATGTGTATGTGCTTATGTGTATGTGTATGTGTATGTGCCATGTGCGATGCTGCCATGTGCTATGATGTATGTGTATGTGTCATGAATGTATGTGTAGTTGATATGATGTATGTGTATGATCTATGTGTCTGTTAGTATGATGGTATGTGTATCGATGTATGTGTTATTGATGTATGTGTATAGTGTATGTGTCCATGGTGTATGTGTACTATGTGTATTGAATGTATGTGTATGTGTATGGTTGACTATGTGATATGTGTATAGTGTATGCTGTCATGTTATGTGCTATGTGTATGGTATGTGTATGTGTATGTGGTAGTGGTGGTAGGTGTGGTATCTATGTGTATTGTGTATGTGTATGTGTATGATGCTATGTGTATGGTGTTATGTGTATGTGTTGTTGTATGTGTATGTGTTATGTGTATGTGTATGATGGGTATGTGATTATGGGTATGTGTATGTAGTATGACTGTATGTGTATGTGTATGTGTATGATGTTATGTGTATGTGTATGTGATATGATGATGTGTATTTGTATGTGCTATGTGTATGTGGTATGTTGTTGTGTATGCTGTATGCTGTATGTGTATGTGTATGGTATGTGTTATGTGTATGCTGTATGTGTATGTCGTATTGTGTAGGCTGTATGCTGTATGTGATGCTGCTATGGTGTATGATGTATGTGTATAGTGTATGTGTAGTGTATTGTGTATGGTGTAAGACTGGTATGTGTATGTTGTATGTGTATCTGTATGCTGTATGTGTATGTGTATGTGTACCCTATGTGTATGATGTATTGTATGTGTATGTGTATGGTATGATTGTATGTGTATGATGTATGTGTATGTGCTATCGTTATGTGTATCGTGTATGTGTATGGTATGTGTATGTGTTATTGTGTTGTGTATGTGTATTGTGTATGTGTATGTGTCATGGTGTATTGTATGTGTTGGTAGTGTGTATGTTTATGAGTATGTGTATGTGTTATGTGTATGCTGTATGTGTATTGCTGTATGTGTATGTGTTATGTGACCTTAGATGTATGTGATGTGCTAGTGTATGTGTATGTGTATGTGTATGTGTAATGTGTATGCTGTATGCTGTATGTGTATGTGTATTGTGTATGTGTATGTGTATGTTGTATGTGTATGGTGTATGTTGTATGATGTATGTGTATGTGTATGTGTCATTGGTATGATGTAATGATGTATGTGTATGTGGTATGTGTATGTGTATGTGTATGTGTACTGATGTATGATGTTATGTGTTATGTGTAATGTGTTATGCTGGTATGGTATGTTGTATGGTATGTGTATGTGTATGTGCTATGTGTATGTGTATGTGTATGTGTATGTGTATGTGGTATGTGTATTGTGTATGTGTATGTGTATGCTGTATGTGTATGATGTATGATGTATGTGTATTGTATATGATGTATGTGCTATTGCGTATGCGTATTGCGTATGTGCTATTGTATGTGTATGTGTATGTTGTATGTGGTTATGTGTATGGTGTATTGTGTTAGTATGTGTATGACTGGTATGGTATAATGATTTGATGCATTTAAAATGGTTAGGGCGTATCTCCGCATAGATTTCCCTAATAAACTATTGTCAGTAGAACTGTGTTTATAATTAGGAGAGCGCCCTAGCATGTAGGGTACAAAACACCTACTTTATGCCTTCGCGTCCTTCCCCTTGCCTCCCCTGTCCTTCGCTCAGCCTCCTTCATCTTCTACCGCCCCCAGCTATCTTCCCTGCCGCATTTCCCCAGACTCCCATCCCCTCTCCTCCGCTGCAAGCTATATTATGAAGTTTTTCTCAGACGGCACTGCACGCCTAACACGGTGCGCGCGCATGCGCAAAAGCTCCCGAGAGAAATCGTATTTTGCAAAGATTATGCATTTTAAAATGAAGAGGAGTTATTCTAGCATAGATTTATAATATATGATAACATTCCATCAGTAGACATCATTTAAGAAATCGGAGGAAGACCTTGCACGTAAGGTCCCCTCTGCGTATTCAGGCGACAGATATCAAACAAGTGTGACACAAATACACAAGTGTGGCCTTAAGCCACCGGGGGCCTAGAGCCCTGCTGGCGCAATAATACACTGTGCAAGTGATGCAGCCTACTTTTCTTTGCTGGAGGCGGTATAGCTTACAACCAAGGCTTACCACACATAGGAGGCCTTAGGCCCCTTTCATACACAATACTATATATCTGGCCTTGGTGGGCCGCCAGCATACACTATACTACAATACTATATAGATGGCATTAGGCCACCGTTATATACAATACTATATATGTGGCCTTGGGCCCCCATCATACACTATTATTACAATTCTATATAGGTGGCCTTAGGCCCCCTTCATACAAATATAACGCCGGCTACACTGTAACGTGCTCCTAATAACTTACCGAGTGCTGCACTGGCGCCGCTTGTCTTGTTTTTTCCCCTCTATTTAATGCTATATCTATGCCTATGGGTAATACAATCGGCATATAGCATGGTAACTTGTTTTAGCATTACTAAAATACGTAAACAAAAAGAACTATTTTCGGTCGCGGAAGGGTTATTGTCGGAGTGAGCTGACGGGGGCTGGAGGCCACCGGCGTGGGACGAGGTGGCCTAAAGTCATACTTGGATGTGGATATCTGTCGCCTGCATAAAATGGCGCCCGTCCGCATGCGCATGGTAGACATAGTTCATATTTCTGCCACCAGGGACGGTGTTCCTCTGGATCTTCTGGCCAAGCTTTAATGCTGGAGGGCAAACAGGGGACGACAGATATCGCTCCGTCCTCAACACCTACTATGCGCTCAGCTCTTGCTGCGTAGCAACGTTTGCCTCATCTTCCCTCGTTGACAAGCAAAACAAGTTTAGCATGGTACTGACGCTTCCATTGACTAGGAACAATACCGAGACTATCTTGCGAACACAAAGACTGCCTATGTGATCGCATAATCTACTTAATCTATTATATCTTATCTATCGGATTTTATAAAGTACTTCATCTATATCTATATCGATATCTGTACTTTATAATACATATGTATTGTTTTCAGCATGCAACAAGATTCTTGTTGTGTTGCAGGTACGCATGCGCAACTCAGACCGAATTATGAGCCATCCTCACTCCTCTCTGTATGTGACGCCTTTCTTCTTGTATTCGTTACACGGTCAAATAAAGGCCAGCACAAACGACAGACCTTCCACGGACACGGCGACTGTACGAAAGCAAAACACGTTACACTTGTTGATGTCGCCACTGTGTAAATGCACGTAGAATACAGTCGGGCGTGTGCATTGCTAGCTTATTTGGTCACCTAATTGATGCTCCCTACTTCGCAAGGTGAGCGCCTTTGTTGCGGCACTCCGGCGCGCTTTCTTTGGCCCATCGGCAAACAATGACGAGTTTGCTTTGACAACCATTTTCGAATAATTCTTAGCTGGTCAAATAACGAGCAGTGGGCCTGCCCGCTAGGCGTGCACGCAGGGCGTGTCTCTATACGCACGTAGCCGTATGTATTACAGCGTAACGTAACCGTGTGCTGCGCATGCGTCCCTCCTGTTGCCGACGTCGACATTACGTAATGTCTCATAATATATATATATATATACGTGCGCGCGTGTTTGTTGTGTGGGAGTGCGTGTGCATGTATAAGAGCCTCCAAATATTGCCATCTCTGCATGTGTCTTATTGCGTTAACGCGTATTGAATCATATACTTATTCTCATCTCAATTACTTTTATTTACTATATCAACATCCGACGATTGGTTTGGCTGTGAAATCAATGCTAGAAGTAAATTTTCGCAAAAACGCTTTCACAAATACATATTACGTGGCACACAATTCTGATTCAATATTTATTCCAGAAAATATAGGTCGTCATTTTACACCAGATGCAATCGCTTACCAAAATAGCAGCGCAACGCATACTAAGTTGCTTGGCAAATTAATGCTTACTGATATTTCCACATCACCATGCTAAACTCGCGAAGAAGAGTGCATGAAAACGTCGTTAAAATTTCGACGCATATATCTTTTACATGTGTTTACATCTCATCTATTTTATCTTACACTTTACATTTGATTCACGCTGATTTTTTACGTGATTACGTCACCGTAAATAGTAAAAATAAAAAATACATTTCCCCTTTTTCACAAAATGTAAGTAATTCTGTTCACTTTGTTAAATTGCTGCATTATACTTCCTATTTTACTATATTGTTCGATGTAAATATACAGTCGTGACTCATACATAGCCCATAGCAAGCAATTAATGTCAGGATCATAATATCAAATCGTCCAAGTTTTTTGGATTTTTAACTAGTTGAGAAACAATCTTATCAGGTAAGAATTTGACGATACATTTAGTCCCGTCAGTACTTAATAAAAGAATGTAAAACAAAGGGAAAAAAATGGCAACAATATTTTTACAAAATACACCATAGAAAATTCGTGACGTAGTCAATTTAACCAGAATTACGACTTGCTTACTCGACAACACCGTACGATATACTCATATATACGCACAGAGAGATACTTACAGGTCCACGTGGATACGATCCACAATATGGCTACTGGCTACTCGGCTACTCGCTAGCTGCTGCTGGGGCTGGAGCCGCTACTGGCTGCATGGGCTGCTGGCTTCTGCGCTGCTGCTGGGCTGCTGCTGGCTGGCTCTTTGCTGTGGCTGCTGTGCTGGCTGACTGCAGCTGCTAATGGCCTAGGCTACTAACTTCTGCGCTGCTGACTGGTGCTGCTGCTGCTTGCACTGCGCTGCTGCTGCTAGCTGCTTGCTGGGTACTACTACTGATACTACTACTGGCTTCGCTGATCTGATGGCTGGCTACTGAAGGCTGGCTGCTATACGACTAGCTACTACTACTACTGGCTCGCTAGCTAACTACTGGCTGCCTTACTGGGGCTACTACTAAATAGGGCTAATATACTGACTAGCTACTGACGTACTGCGAACTACTACGACCGCACTACTACTATTGCTATACATAGGCTTGTATTACTACTACTACTGACTATCGAATAGCTAATAGCTAATACTACTATTGACTACTACTACTAGCTACTACTACTACTACTACTGCGCGGACTGCTATATGTACTCGACTGACTTACTATAGCTACTAATAGCTACTGCTTGCCTACTTGAGGGCTGCTGGCTGCTGTCAGTTAGATTTGTCTGGCTTGACGGTAGAAATGAGGCGTATTCATTCGCGCTAGTATGCGCAGGCTAAAGGCATCGGCCTGGCGGGCAGGCGTGCTGTGGGTGTCCGGCTGGCAATAGCACGCGTACATCATTACAGCATACACATACAACATCATGCATACACATACCATACCATAGCATCATAGCAGCATACACATACACATACATCATACCAATACAGCATAGCACATACTCATACACATACACATACATTATACGCACATACATGCATGCAGCGTACACTTACTCATCCACATTACATCATACGACGATAAGGTGCATAGCACATACACATACTATCATAACACATACCATACAATTACAGCATGCAATGCGATAGCACATAGCAGCATACAGCATACAGATACACATACACATACGACATACACTACACATAGCATCATATCATACATCATATGCACATACACATGACCTGCATAGCACCATAGACATACATCATACACAGTACAGCCATACATCATAGCACATACACATACACATACACACTGCACATGGGGCAGCATGCACATAGCACATACATCGATAGCACCATATCGCAGCATAGCACATACAGATCACATACATACACATGGCACATAGACATACATAGCAACATAGCACAATTACACGATAGAGGCATAGCCATACACTATATGCACATACACATACACTAGTACAGCACTACACATGGGACATCCATAAGCCATACACATACCACATATCATCATTCATCATACACATACACATAGCACGTACTACATACACATACACATATGCAGCTCATCATAGCACATATGGCACATATGCACATACACATACACATACACATACACATTACACATAACATACAGCATATACGATACACATACACATACACATCACAACATACAGCAGTGGCACATACACCATAGCATTCATTACACATAGCAGCATACATGCAGCTACAGCATACGCACATATGCCACATAGCATCATACACATTATACATACATGCATAGCATGCATACAGCATAGGAAAGAAAAGAAAGCAGCATCATATCCATCAATAGCAATACACATACATGGGATGAGCCATCATTACACATACTACATTACACATACACATACACATACAGCATACTCACATATCACATACAATCACACATGGCACACTACATCATACAGCATAGACATAGCACATAGACACATACACGCATTACCTACAGCATACAGGCATACACATCACATATACACATTACCATTAGCATCATACAGCATCGCACCAGTACACATAGCAGCAGGCGGTACACATCACATACACATACAGCATACATCATACACTACACATAGCACATACACATACCATACCACATACACATACAATACAGCATAACAATCATAACACATACATCATACATATACACATAGCAACATACAGCATACACATTACACGATACGGCACTTACACATAGCCAACACAGTACACATAGCCATACTACATACACATAAGCAGCATAGCACATACACACTACACATGACCACATACGACATACAGCATACACATAGCAGCATACACATAGAGGATAGACACATACACATTTATCACATTAGCACCCACATACAATAGCACATACAGCATAGAGCATACAGCAGTACACATAGCAGCACTACACATACCCATACAACATCAGCATAGCCACAGTACACATACACATACACATACACATACATCATAGGGCACATACCACATACACATAGCACATAGCGAGGTTACACAGCGCGGTGATACACGCTACACAGTACACATGACACAATACCATACACATACCACCATACACATTACCACATACACTACCAGGAATCATAGCATGCATACACTACATCATAGCACTACACTGGCAGTACACATAACAGCATACACATAAGCACTACACATAGTCACATTTTACACAGTAGCACGCATACCATAACCACGATACGCACATATCACATACAGCGCATACACATACACATGACATCATAGCACATACACATAGCATCATAACAGCAGTACACATACAAGTAGCAGTCATACTCATAGCACCTACACATGTACTAGCATAAACATAGCACACAGTAGCCAGGGATCCGATACAACATACAGGCATCACACTACCATACAGCATGGATGCACATACACAGTTAAACATCACTATAACACATACAGGAGTACACATACACGATAGCACATACTACTACACTACACATACAGTCATAACACATACATGATAGCAGCAATACATCATACAGGGCTACACATACCATAGGCACATTACAGCATGACACATACAGCAGCAGCATACAGGCATAGCACATACACATACACTATCACGCCGCATACACATACAGCATTATGCATCATACACTACACATACACATACAGCTTAAGCGATACACATACACATACATCATACAGCATTACACATACAGCATACACATACACATGACAACATACAGCATACACATACACCATACACTATACAAATACACATACACGATGACACAGTACACATAGCCACAGTAGCACATACACATAGCAGTCCAATACAACATAAAGCATAGCACATAGCACTTTTTAGCACATTACAGCATACAGCAATACACATAGCACAGGTACATAATACACATACGCAGTCATGCACATAGCAGCATAGAGCATACACATACCATACACATAGCCATACATCATAGCACCATACAGCGATACACATACACATACACTAGCACATAACATAGCACTATACACATACACTATCCGAGCATACATCATACACATAGGAGCATAGCACATACACTATACACATTAACACTGAGCCATACAGCTACACATACACATACTGAGCACTACACATACAGCATAGCACATACAGCACTAGGCACATACACATACACATACACATACACATGACACATACATCAAAGAATTACACATACACTATGACTACAAAAATAGCACATACATGATACCACATACAAGCATCACCATCATACGGGACATCATACACATACAGCATAATCATACACATACACATACATCAATAGCACATACACATACACATAATTAGCATATACACGAGCACTGATACACATACACTATACACATAACAGCATAGCGGGCAGTCTGAGCACATAACAGCATACCCGATACACATTACACATACAGATACGACAGTACACTCATCAGCACATACAGGCATACACATACACATATACACATAACATAGCCACATGAGCAGCATACACATACACATGACACATACAGGGGAGGTGGAGCCATACTCACATAGCACATACACTACAGGGCATACCGCAGCATACACCATAGCACATAGCAGATAACACATACAGCATACAGCATGCACAATTAGCACATGCGCACATACACAGTACTCAGGGGCATAGAATATACACATAGACATACAGCCTACTATCATAGCACGATACTAGCACTACATGGCATAGCACATACATCATACACATACACATACACATAGCACATAGCAGATACAGCATACACATAGCCCATACACATAGCCGCATACTAGGCATACCAGCATATCACGATACAGACATTACACATATCGCACATACAATACAATACAGCAGTACACATAGCACATACATATACATCATAGCACATACACATAAGACGCGATCCACATACAGCATCCACATACACAATACACGATACACAATACAGCATACAGTCTGACGCACATAGCAGGTCAAATTACGCATACGACAGTGACAGCCATATCACATATCACATCGCCCGGCCGCCGGCGGTAAGACCATACAGCATACATCGCATACACATGGCACCATAGAGAAAAAATACCCTACATAGCAGACGGTACACATACACATATCCACATACGACAATACAGCATAGCACATACATGATCCAGCATCACACATAGCACATAGGGGAGCATGCACAGTGGCTACACATACAGGGCATAGCACACAGTACGACTGATAACAGCAATACACGTGGACACTACCAAATATCACATCACATACACGATGGAGCACATAGCAGCATAGCAGAGCATAGCACATAGCGCACAGTACGTCATACCACACTACAGCATAGGCCGCATACAGCATGGCATGCATGGACCGA
>NW_014577483.1:227538-236200 GCF_000485595.1 Priapulus caudatus
GTGTATGCTGGCCACGGCCACATATTTATAAAAATATGATAATATATATTATTCTATATTCGACTTCATTCGCAAATACGCGTCATTAAGGCATATTTGTAGATTTACTATTACGTACGTTATATAACGTTAGATTACGTTTTAATATTAATATTATATTAATGCAAATTAAACACGTAGATCACTCGATCGATATTTGTTTGCTATTCAGCCGTGAGATGCTCAGCACGAGCAGGCGGGGCAAGTACCTGTTACTGTTACTGACGCCTCCCCGCAAGCATCATGCTACCTCCACCTCTCCTAACAATCGACTCCCTCACCGTTACTCACCAGATAAGCAACGACCCACCCTAGCATTTACAAAGTATTATCCACCACCTCTTCGCTAGCAAAACGACCGCCATAATCTACTCCTTCCGCTAACATGAATCCACACCTACCCGCCACCACGTAGAAACGAGACCCATCTTACCTAGCCTCCCAAATACTGCCACAACTACCCCCCCCCCCCAGACACAGCCCCACAATCTACCCTCCAAAACACCAACTCACACCTGCCCTTTCCAAACACCAGCCCCACAACTTACCTTCCAAACACCGCCCACAAACCTCCTTCCCCAAACCACCCCACAACCTACCTTCCCAACACCGAGCCCACACCTACCTTCCCAACACCAGCCCCAACCTACCCTCCCCCAGACACCAGCGCACAATCTACCCTTCCAAACACAACTCGCAACCTAGCCCTTCCCAACCACCAGCCCACAAACTACCTTCCCCAAAACCAACCCACACTACCTTCCCCAAACACAGCCCCACAACCTACCTTCACCCAAACACCAGCCCACACCTACCCTCAGACACCAGCCACCAATCTAACCTCTTCCAAAAGCATCAACCCACAACCTAACCTTCCCAAAACACCAGCCCCACAACTAACTTCCCCCAACACAACCCACACTGACCCTTCCCACAACACAGCCCACACCTAACCTTCCAAACCACCCCACAACCTACCTTCCCAAACACAGCCACAACTACCCTCCCTAACAAGCCAACCCACAACTCTCCCAAACACCAGCCCCACACTACTTCCCCAGACACCAGCCCACAATCTACCTTCCCCCAAACATAACCACAACCTACCCTTCCCAAAAACACCAGCCCACAACTACCCTCCTCTAAACACCAACCCCACAAACTACCTTTCCAAACACCAGCCCCAAACAACCTACCTTCCCAGACACCAGCCCACATCTACTTCCCCAAACACAACCCACAACCTACCTCCCAAACACCACCACCGCCACAATACCTCTCAAAACACCAGTCCCACAACCTTAGCCTCCCCTAACAGCAAGCCTCACAACCTACTCTCCCCCCAAACATCACGCCCACGACCCTTACCTCCCAAACCAAGCCCAACTATTCATTCCCAGACACCAACCAACAACTTACCTTTCTCAACACCAACCCCACAACTACCCTCCAAACACAACACCACCTACCCCCCAAACACCAACCCCACAACTCCTCTCCAAACACCAACCACAACCTACCCCCCAGACACCAACCACAACTCCTCCCCAAACACCAACCCCACAACTAACCTCGCTCCCAAACACACTAACCTATTCCACCGATATTTACCCCCTCCATCCACACACTTCATGAAACTCGTCATGGGAGCGGCAGAATTCCCCGGATGGCAGCCCACACCGAGAACGCCGCGGCAGTTCCCTCAGTTGAAGTCTATCTCGTGTGTTGTGGATCACCCACGCTACTGATCATCAGTGTCGATCATCACACATTTGATCAACAATCTTCGTAGATTACGCGCAATTAACCGTCGTTAGTTCTGTTGATGCTGTGAGAAGTAAACGTTTGTATAACGTCGATATAATGTTTGGACGTCGTATTATTAATATAGGTGCGTGTGTTGTTGTTATTGCTTGTTGTTTATTGTTGTTGATTGTTGTTGTTTCGAGATGTAATTAGTGGCATCGTCGGTTGTGTGTAGCTGCCAGCGGTGGTCTATTCCTTATATATCCTTATTTCCGATGGTCGTATATTTTGGGTGATTTTCATCGATCGATCTGTTAGCAATGATGGCGTCGATGTAGCATTGCAAATTCATTGCAATTCATTTGCATTCACTCAATCAACTCGAGTGAGATTCGCGCCTGCGTTCTTCGCGTTGACATTTTCCAATCAACTAGCACGATGCGTTATTTTTCATTATGATATTATTTTCTTCTTCTTCTTGTTATGATTATTATTGTTATTATTATTATTTTATAACTATTGTTAGCTCTCACACGCGTGGAGAAATATGCATGGTTATATATGGCATGTTACAGTAATCGACACCATAGTAATTATATTATTATTAATTAATAATAATAATAATAATAATATTATTAATAAAGGTAACGCAGAGAGAAGAAGACTAGATTTAAAATAAATTCACTCGTCCAGCGCGGATGCGTTTCCACGGGGATATTTCAGCGCAAGAGTTATTTTCCTGCTCAAAACACATCTCACGGACGTGTGTACTCTGTCTATAGTGATCATGTTTAACGGGAAATCTGTGTACGCATAGTTGCGGCAAGTAAATGCGCGTTAGCGTCTGACCGTCTGGCCGCGGTACCTTCAGCTACACGAGCGAAGGCCGCTTCACAGATATACTTTCTCCGTTTTAATTTGCTTTTTATTTAATTTTGCCACTTTTTAATGTGCGTCACTCATTATGTACGATCACTCTTTGCCACGGTTCACACGTCTTGCACAAACCTCGAGGAGAAATTCGACGACTGCCGTTAAACGTTAAACGAGATATTCGTTGCCGCTCGACGCGTTCTTAGTTATCGAGTAACTGGCCTATATCGCCTGACGTCGTCGTCGACGGGCAGTTTTAACCAATCAGCGTTTGCGATAGCGCGGTTTTTTAAAACACACGCTGTCCAGTAATGAAGAGGATCAAACGTTTTACGTGGCTTGCGAGCGAGAAAAACACGTTTGCGGCGGTTTAGCTTGAGTGACCGCTATAGCGACGAATACATCCAAGATGTTATCGTGCACGGGAGCATAAGCCAATCGCGATATTAGTATCCTTAATATGCGATATGGTTTTAGCGACGTGTGCTGTCCTCTGGTGTGACTGCTGTGCGTATATCCCAATGACGTCACTACGACGCACAAATCGTGACGTATATTCTAGAAACTTTGCGGTGTATTCGACTTCGTGATTATAGCAGTGACCCTCTATCGTCTGTTCGTGTTGTAAATGTAAATTGCGCGTAAATTATTATTAGTTCTGTGCGGTCATTCGTGTTGAAGCAGTAGCAGCAGCAGTAGCAGCAGCAGCAGTAGCGGGTATATTAAATGAGACTAGCATAAACCAAGCAGCGGCAGTAACCGCGCAGATGCCATGACGTGGAGGTGGCATCGCCGACAAATACCGCTCTTGAAAATGCACACACGCGGAATGTGTCAGATATTAACATTTCTCAAACGCGTTGTCGCCATGCAAGATTCCTCCCAATCGCAACGTTTCAACTAGGCTTCAACAATCGGCTGTAAAATTTAAGACGCCTGTGCTTTTCCTAACTGGGTGAATGCGAGATGAAAACAACGATCATAAATGCATAGCTGAAATACTTTCCCCGCAATAAACGTTGTCTAAAGAAATCTCGAAACCTGTAAATTAATTTGGTATGCGAGATAATATAATACGCTGATGCTATTGCAAAATTTGAGGTTCAGATTCAATCGTAAAAATTTCTCGAGTTACATGTGACGTAGATTCGTAGAAGACAATAAAAGAACAAGTTAAAAGAAAGCACTATTCCATTCCAATTCCAAAGTGAATGGCGACTAAAAGATGTATCGTATGATCATTATCATCCTATGAGGCGAAAAAATGCAATCTTAGCGATGATATAAACTCAACTTTGTGCAAACGGACACCTCTCTATAAAGGGCATTGGCATTTCCATTGAGTTGCAGTTATGGAGTGAAGCCATCTCTACAGAGTTTAACCCCTGTCTGAAAATTCCATATTTCGTGCGTTTATCTTGAGTTTAGCAATCACACAACGACACCTATAGAATACACACATGCCCATGAATGCGCGTGTCCCGCGAACAAACCTCGTACTGTTACAGAGGCCGGACCTGTTCTCACCACCCTTACCTGTCCACCCTTACCTGCCCACCCTTACCTGCACACCCTTACCCGTCCTCACCACCCTTACCCGTCCACCCTTACCCGTTCTCACCACCCTTACCCGTCCACCCTTACCCGTCCTCACCACTCTTACCTGACCACCCTTACCCGTCCTCACCACTCTTACCTGACCACCCTTACCTGTCCACCCTTACCCGTCCTCACCACTCTTACCTGACCACCCTTACCTAGCTCCACCCTTAACCCGTCCTCACCACTCTATACCCTAGCACCACCCTATACCTGCTCCGACCCTTTACCCGCTCCCTCACCACTCCTTACCTGACCCACCCTTACCCTGTCCACCTTACCGACCTTCACCCACTCCTTACCCTAACCACCTTACCTGGTCCCACCACTTACCCGTCCACCCTTGACCCCGTCTTCACCACCCTATACCTAGTCCACCTTACCTCACCATCCCTCTTACCTGTCCATCCTTTACCTGTCCACACTTACCCGCCACCCTTACCGCCCTCTTCACCACCCGTACCTGGTCCCTCCAACCTTCACCTAGTTCCTCACCACCCTTACCTGTCCATCCTTACCTGTCCACCCTTACCCGTCCTCACCACCCTTACACGCCCTCCCCACCCTTACCTGTCCTCCCTTACGGTCCACCTCACTCCTTACCTGTCCACCCTTAACCTGGCCGCCACCACACCCTTACCTGTCCACCCTACCTGTCCACCCTTACCTGACCCCCCATTACCTGCTCCACCCTATACCCTTCCTCCCTACCTTAATCTGTTACAAGCGACGACCATATACTATCTTCCTTCTACCCTTAAACCTGTCTGCCCGGTGCCGCTGTCTCCTGAACGCCCGGTGTGAGCACATCGCGGCCGGAACGCTCATCTCTGCCTATGCCCGCGGCGCGCACACGCCATCGGCGCCCTAACGCTCTTACCGACGACATCGTACTGCCCGGGGTAGCCGCGCGCCGCCGTCGGCAGCAGCAGCGGGCCGTACGGATGATGCCCATGATGAGTCATTTGTCGGTTGTCGGCTGCTCCTGCGTACGTCGCGTAGCCGGGCGCCGCGCGCGCGTGGGTGCATAGCATAGCTACGCAGGCGACCCCTCCCCTGCAAGCTGCCAGTGGCGTCGACCCGTCAGGCATCGTGCAGCTGCCGCCGCACGCGTACGCTTGATGACTTCCGACGCTTGTCCACCCGCCTCCGTGCCGCCTGCCCGCTGCGCCGCGCTCCGCGCCCGAGCCGGCACCTGCTGGTACGCTGCGCCCCACAGCGAGTTGCCGACGGTGTGTGGCGTCATCGACGGAGAAGATTCGCCCGACGAACGCACGCTCTCGACCGCTGAACAAATGGTTACGTATAACGGACTGTCCGGCCGCCGCGGCGATAATATCAATATAATATAAGTTATGAACTAAATATAACTGATAATATAATACTAATAATAATCATCAATATAATATAATATAATATAAGTATAATTATTAATATAGTATAACTATAATCATAATATAATATAATATAATATAAGATAACCTATAATATTAATTTTGAATTGGGTTAATAATATACATATAATATAATATAATATATATAATATAATATAATTATAATATAAATATAATAGTAATATAATATCAATATAATATAACTATAATATAATATATATAAGTATAACTATAATGCGACAACCTGCTGACAGCGTGACAGCGGCGCACACTCGGTGACAGGCGCATGACAGCGCCGTGACAGCGCCGTGACAGCCCCCCTCACCAAACTCGGCCAGCTGTGCTTCCGTGTTCATGTAGCGACGAGCATCAGAGCGCGCGACGCCCCGCAACGGTTCCCGTCGCACGACGCCTCGTCCGCCACGCTCGCCAGCGTGCAAGTAAGTACGGCACAACAGCTTCGCACTGACGCTAGTGAGTCTACCTTCCGCCCACCGCAGCTCTCCCTTCTCCTCGTCTGCCCTCATCCGATTTCGCTGTCGCCAGAGCAGCCCTGACCACTGTGCCGTCGCAGCCGTCATCCCCGCCAAAGACATCTTCAGAAATCATCCTATCGACAACATTCATCGCCGTTATCGCATTATATGCTGCATGTGATTTTACTCGCATCGCATCCAATGACATGTGATCGCCTCGGGCGCCCGGTTGCTCCACCACCCACTCTATACAGTTCCTANATATACAATACGAGATTGAAATAAAGATTTATAATGTTTTTCTTTGTGTTTTTTTTCGGGCCACCCGATTGCATTTTCGGGCCACCAAAAATTGAAAATCAATGATTTTGGTGGCCCGATCGGGCCACTGAAAAAAAAAGTTAGTGTCGAGCCTTGACGATAACATAATATAACATAACATAACAGAACATAATATAATATAATATAACATAACATAACATAACAGAACATAACATAACATAACATAATATAATATAACAGAACATAACATAACATAACATAACATAATATAATATAATATAATGACAAAGTGACAGGGTGACAGCGCGTGACAGCCCCCTACCGAAACTCGGCCAGCTGTGCTTCGTGTTAATGTAGCCGACGGATCCGAGCGCGCGACGGAAGTGTTCGTCGACGACGCTCGCCGAGTCGCCAGTGAAGTAAGCACGCAGTAAGTA
Source organism: Priapulus caudatus (assembly GCF_000485595.1). Taxonomy (NCBI): domain Eukaryota; kingdom Metazoa; phylum Priapulida; class Priapulimorpha; order Priapulimorphida; family Priapulidae; genus Priapulus; species Priapulus caudatus. The sequence goes on from NW_014577483.1 coordinate 234,385, forward strand.
CGCAGCAGACAGTTCGCACTGACATAGTGCGTCTCCTCCGGACCGCAGTCTCCCTTCTCCTCGTCCGTCTCCGATGCGCTGTCCGCAGAGCAGTGGCTACTGTGTCCGGTCGAGCCGTCCGATCCCAGCAAAGACATTTTCAGAAGGTCATCCTATCGAACAACATTGATCGGTTATCGATTATATGAGATTGTGATTTGCGATCGATCGAAGACATGTGATCGCTCGATTGTGATTTGCGATCGAGCCGTAGCGCGATAAGACGTGTAGATGTAAGTGTGTCATTGGGAAACAGAAGCGGTCAAGCAATACCTACATGCGGCAGAGCAGGGAAGGTGATAGTTATTTTAACAACGTAGTGAGGCGAGAATATATACAGGGCGTCACGCAAGCCTCGCAACATGCGTAGTAGGTTTACTGTATGTATGCACAAGGAAACTATTTTCTGTGGGCTAACCCTAACCCTAACCCTAACCCGAATCCTAATCATAATCCTAACCATAATCCTAACCCTAACCCTAACCCCAGACGTCTCCTGCCGCGCGCGAGTCTATAGCAGTAGCAGCAGCAGCAGCAGCACTACCACCACCACCACCACCACCACCCGCAGCAGCAGCAGGAGAAGGAGGGGGATGGTTCGTAGACCATGTGTCCATGTTTGCATTCCACAGGTTACGTTCTACATACCAGAAAGCGCGATGCCTGCCATCGCGCGACCGCCGCATATCAACCTCATCACCACCACGACTCGCTCTTCGCATCCCCACGCCTCCTCCGTGTCCGCACGCAACGTGCGCGAATCTAAGTTCTAAGTGTGTGTACATGCTCTGGTTTTTGCGAGAGAGTGCTGAAATCCTAATATGATAAATCCAGAGTCGGCGGACGATAATAAAATCCCCCAGTTTTGGGCGACGTCATTTTGGGCCACCCAGTTTGCACGCCGTGTTTAAGAATTGTGCGTATTATAGGAATTGCGCGTATATAAGAATTGTGCGTATTCAAGAATTGTGCGTATTTAAGAATTGTGTGAACTGCATCGTAACGCATTCGCGCCTAATCAATTTACATCCTATCAAGTGAAGCCAAATTCATTCATTATAGAGAAGCGTCGATTATTACTAATCATGAATTCTGCGCAATTAACATCCAGGTTTTAGTTAGATCGACGTTGCCTTTGGGAGACATTAACGAGATATGCACGTAGGTAATTAATCACGCTGATACCTATATGTCCGATTAAAAAGAAAAAAGGAAAAGAAGTATCATCCGGTGCTATTTATAGAGACTGTGTGAATCCCCGAGGCTGCTGCACTAGTCTCAGCGTATTATATTAAATTATGGCTATTTTCAGAACAACGGTCACGAAAAGTACGATTGTAAGTGCGTTCATATATATATATATGTATATCTCCCACCCACTAATTATATGCCTCCCACGTCAGTAATTAAGGCACAATGGAGTCACAATGGAGTGCTAGAAATAGATAATAATTAATTTACAAGTAGACGTATTAGTGAAACGATGGATGGATCGATATGGACCGAGACTTATACGGTTGACACCGCCACTGAAGCTTGCATAGCTCTTAGTTGGTAGCCACGGTTATGGTTAAATAAAAGCAAACATAAGCTAAACATCTCACAAAAGCGAGGGATCACCACCGAGTACTGACTGCAGTGTAAACAATTCTAGTGTGCGCGTAATTCTGGCCGGTCTAATGCAGGATTGCTGGGCCATCGGCTGCCGGCAAACCGGTGGCGTACCTATCTACCTGAAATCGATATACAAATACAGATATAGATATAGATATAGATA
>NW_014577483.1:236210-249771 GCF_000485595.1 Priapulus caudatus
AATTTTTTATTAATTAATTAATTAATTAAATAACTAATTGGATCCGGATCACCACCAAAATGTAATCAATTCTAAGTTACCTCATTTCTGACCTATCCTAAAAATGTTATTAATTAATTCATTCATTTATTCATTGGATCCGGATCACCACCAAAATCTCATCAATTCTAATTTAGCCCACTTCTGACCTATCCTGAAAATTTTATGACAATCCGTCCATAATTTTTTTAGTTAGGCTGTATACAAATAACGGTGTTACAAACCCACAAACACACGCCGGTGAAAACATAACCTCCTGCCAATAGGTCTGCGAGGTAAATATAGATATAGATAGAGATAGAGATAGATGTAGATGTAGATGTAGATGTAGATGTAGATGTAGATGTAGATATAGATGTAGATGTAGATATAGGCAACTGTGCGCTCATCATTTCGAGAACAGCCAATTTATGAACACAACACATGCAAAATTAGTGTGGAATGCTGTCGCCACTATATTCAATGTGCCAAATCCGCCTCAGAAAATAGAGTCATCCAGACCCTTTCCTGCCAAGAGATCCCTTCCATGTCATCCAACTGCTACTCCAGCAAGCAAGAAAAGAAACTATATATATATATTTATTTATATATATATATTGCATGTTTTGTACAGTATACCAGTGCATGGCTGCTCGATCTTTAACCATTTTTAGATAATATGCAATAAGGTAAACATGACGAAACTTCATAATACCTGTACCCTCCTTTTACCAACGAGCATGTAATATATGTGTCACTCGTTATATATCATCCTGTAATTTGATTAAGGATTTAATCCAATTACAATTATTTAATTTATGGAATTATCTATTAATTTATAAATCTAATAACACCGGAAGTTGGTATGAACAGCAAGCATTTTGCATACTATTTTTGCCTTAGAAATTCATACAATGAATTTTGTGCTGTGTATCACTGGCTGTACTCTGTAGAGTAAGTAACTACTTCACCTTCACATTTAACGATGTTGAACAACGTGGCAGCACTGTTGACCCAATTATGCTATATCTCAGGAGTGACACCTCTGATAATGTTATATGCTCTTTGCTTTGGATAAAATCATTCTATTCCAGTTGTATTATATAGTCTATGGATCTATTTCAGCTAAACCTAGTACAAGTTCAACCTTGCCTAGTGTCGAAAATATGCAGGATGAGTCAATAGCACAGCAACCACTTAGCAAGCAGGACACTCCACGAAAGAAAAAACTCAAGACAGATGTGCAACGTCTCAGAACAAGACTATCTAGATTGAAAAAAACGCACATCTTGTTTACAAGAGTACATTAAATATTGACTCTATTGTAGCTGGCCTTATCTCCCAAGGTAGTAGGTAATAGACTTGGTATTAGGCAATATCTCCCAAGTCGGTGTGTAGAGTTTATAAAATCACAAATGCTGTTAACAATGAGATCAACAAAGGGAAACAGATCGAGCATATCTGACTGTATGCTTGCTCTCTCTATCTTTTATCAAAGTAGGAAAGCATACAAATTGCTTGGTCGCCTTTTCAAGCTCCCATCGAAACGTTCTCTACAACGGCTTCTTCATAAGTGTAATATATTGCCTGGCTGCAATGAGAAAATCTTTGATGCTCTCAAAACAAAGATTCAGACTATGCCTATAAAAGACAAGTTGTGTGCCATCATTTTTGATGAGATGAGTCTGAAGTTCTCCTTGACGTCCACAAAATGATGATATTTTACATGAAAATACGATTGCATCATGCTTTGAAAATGTTTAATATTAACACCAGTGCATCAAAATCATGCAAAAGAAATAGAAAGGTTATGAAATTACAACATTTGTAAGATATATACATTTAGATATTAAATTAATATAATTGCTATTGCCAAGGATCAGTCATTACATGTCAAATAAGAAAAGAATCTGATCTCTTTGTTGAGGAATTTTAGTTAAGCACGTGTTTGTTATGTGGAATTGACGAACATAGTCACTCTGCTCCGAAGTTTTAATTATATGGCCAAATTCAATAAAAAAACATCAAAATGTAATGATAAGTATAATCTTATCATTATGATTAGTACAATGATAATCTTAATTAATGATGAATTTATTTTAATAATGATGAATTAATTAATTATAATCTTATTATCAGATAATGATAAGTATAATCTTGCAATGGTTTATATTTATTTTAATGAAGCTGGTCACTAGGGTCATGCCCTTGCCAATGGCCCTAATCCAATAGGCGTATCTAGAAGTGTACACTCTCATCAATACTTCAGTCGTAGCATTATTACGCACTTGTAGTCCCGGTGCCTACACTTTGGTCCAAGTTATCTTCTTTTTTTAAACCACCTCATAATTCAAATCATTAAGCTTGCTTGACCAGTTAAGAGTGCCCTAGACAGAAAAACTAATTGAAATGAACGTAAGGCAAGAATATGCTAAATTAGTGAACCTAATCTTGCTGCATCTAGCCTCATTTCATCGCCGGACGTTTTCATTCACACTTCTACCCGCCGAAAAACGACTAGGATCTCGATCTTTCAGTTTTTTAAACATTTAACGTTCTTCTAACACATTTAAGCTCGTTTTTTTGGGTTAAAATGAGATTTGAAATGAGATTCTCGAAGTAGCCAATGCGGTCCAGGGAACCAAATGAAACATCACGGAAGGGCCGTTTCCGCCATCTGGGTTTTGAAAACCAAAAATTCTGCCGCTTCGCGTCAACGCATGTGGCGCTTCGCTAGATAATTCGTGCCTGCAACCTTGAAACCTGGCATCGCCCTCTGATCTTTGATATAGATCTAGATCTAGATATATGAATTAGATGTAACTCATCAACATAGACAGATAAGTAGATAGTAAGAAAACATGACGAGCTAGCTTCGGTAAATACTACTGTTCCTTTTTACGTTGTAGTCTTCTGGTTGCCTGAGTGTGGACGGGTGTGCGCGTCCGGCGGCAGCGCTCGTACGGTGCACATGACTTGGAACGTTGCTCTAATAAACAAAAACAATGGTAAAGTAAACACGAAATAACCAACACCAAACCCCAAGTCATTAATGTTCTCCTACTACTCACACACAATACTCACCACACCAACCCACAACAACCACCACAACAACCTGATAATACCGTCAAAGTATGCTCATCTGCAAACACGACAAGTAGCCTAACACCGAACCCTGCCCGCGGGCTGGCTGCTGCACAAACAAACAGAATAAGAGAGGTTATCGATGTTCTTTGCTCTCTTATAATATCTTGATTATTCATTATTATCTTCATATCTCGCTATTTCATGATTGTTTGTGCACGCAGCAGCAGCGCGGGCGGCGCGTTCGGTTACTTTTGCGTGTTCAGATGAGCATTTGACGCGGCATTACAAGTGATTAATAGCGAAAATAGAGTAGAGAAACATTAAGACTGGACCATTTTCGTGTTATTTACCTTTTTTTATTGAGAGTTACGTTCCAAGTGCCTGGTGTACGTGAGTATCCGGGTAACGTTGGCATCTTCCACCAATTCATACTGGCAAAGGACGGATGCGAGGCTCACTGATCATCTAACTATTATATAACAGTGGCCGTACGCAGCGGGGGGGGGGGCAGCAGGGCAGTTGCAACTGCACCCCAGAGATTCAGAGAGGCCTTTAATGGGACAAATAGGCGTAATAGAGGCGGTGGGATACCTTACCTTGCGAATGCCTGCCGCCAGTAGCCCCAGCCAATGAATCCCTTCATAAGAGTGTGCCAAGCTCCAGTCGGTCGTCACCTGATTGAGTTCTGGAGGAGAAACAACAGGTAACGAACGAGATTAATAAGATTCCCCCGCGGTGAATTAATATAGAAGCTGGACGAAAATAAGAGGCTGTTGCCTTGTTATGAGATGAGGAGGCTATCTATGATGCTGATGGGCTATTTCAGTGCGAAAGCCAACACGCTGCTCGCCAATAATACATTTCGATGTACTGCGCGTGCATCATTGAGATGTAATCAGCCAGGCGAGAGTTGGAGATCTGGGAAGCCCCACGATTATTACTATATATAAAAACATGTATATAAATAACGCTACTAATAATGACTATTAATATGATTCATGAATTAATAAAGACAAATGTCTTTACTGATAATATTATTATAATATAAACAAATATATATATAGACAAACTGTTATATATATATATCTATATCTTATAGGTTATCTTTATCTTCAGTAATTGTGCTCGAATGTTCTATCTTTATATTCTTTAATTATCTCTCGCTTTGTCTCTCTCTCTCTATATAATAATATAATATATATGTATATATATAGTATATATACTTAAGAATATTCGACGCACAGTCTTTGTACGTTTCAAACATTAGCAGAGAATATTGCATCGCACAGCTAAGCACAGAAACAGCTATAGCTTCGGCTCGAGTACCCCTACACACCCGACTGTGACGTATCGCACACCGGTTCGAATAATATTACTTGTAGGAATATAATGCTGATTCACCTCGAGACTATGTACCTCCACTCTCTACATCATAAACTAACGAAAGTGATATCCTCCATTCGCCGTCTACAGGTGCAGGCGTGGCTTTCATTACACACGAGAACATTCCCTATCATGTATGTAAGTTCTATCACATAACACACACACACACACACACACAGTCACACACACACACACACACATCACAACACACACACACACAGCACACACACACACACACGCACGACTTTCGCTGACAAAGGAGTATCACACGCGTTTACCGCTTTGGTTTGCGTTTCTTTTACAAAAAAACACGTAAAGTTTGGCAATAGGATGGACACTTTTTCTCAGGCTCGGTCGGGGACAGCAAATATGGTATTTATTTTTGGCCTTATATTTAGAAAGTGGCCTTCCCGGCCTCTTTCAGGGTACAGACAACTTGTCTTTCTCACTTTTTAATTTAGCGAGTGCATGAAACAAACGTTAACTTCACGCATGAATGTCAAAGTAGGAACAAACGCGTTCGGAACAGCCTGCGCTAGAAAATGCAGCTATTCCACAGTTTGCCCATACAAGATTACGTATTGTATTTTATTGCGCCTTTATGTGGTCGATCATTACAAAGGTAAACTTATTAAAATGTATATAGTTTTATTTGAACGTTTGACAGCTGGCATGAAAGCCATAAGGTAGGGTTATTACAATTAGGTTAATTTATTTGGCAAGCTGTCATTAATTACTTTAATTCCATTGGGGACTTTCACCTAGTCACCGTATCTCATTATCCTTCCTTTATTTATCAGGCATCGCATCATTGTGTGTATTAGTAATGTGACAGTTACTGTAACTGGACAAGTGGATTATTGGATACCATACGGACGGCAAGTTTAATTACTGTTAGAACGAAAATTTATATAGGGGCCTATTAGGAAAGATACGGGGCCAATTTCAATGCATATAAATTATTGTCAACCCACCTTGCCGCAATGCTATCGGTTACAACAGAAATATGCGTAAATATATATATGCGTTGTGTAGCACATACCTATCCCATATAGCGTGAACTTATAAGATACGCCGTATACCCAAGCTATATAATTATGCTTGACATGCAAATAAACATCATTGGAGAATGGACGGTTCGTGATTACCCATCCTAATAAGAAAACTTCGATGAACGATAATAACAAGGATTCTCTGCTTTCTCATTGTATATGCTAGAATTTAGTACAGTTTTAGTACATAGTACTATATTATCAAGAGCTGATATAGATATAGATAAACATGACGAGCTATCGGTAATACTATCTGTCTTCGCTGTTTACGTTGTATTCCTTGCTGGTTGCTAGTGACGCGGCGTCCGGTCGGCAGGCGTCGTCGTACGGTGCACAGGCACTTGGAACGTCTCAATAAACAAAAACAATGGTAAATAAACACGAAATACACCAAACTCCCAAAGTCTTAATGTTTCTCTACTATATTTCGCCTATAATCACCTGTAAATACCGGTCAAATGCTCATCTGCAACACACAAGTAGGCCTACACCGAACGCCTGCCCGCGCTGTGCTGCGTGCACAAACAACATGAATAAGAGAGTTATTCATGTTCATCTCTCTTATTATATTATTATTATTATTATCTTCATATTCTCTCTTATTCATGTTGTTTGTGCACGCAGCACAGCGCGGGCGGGCGTTCGGTGTACTTGTGTGTTGCAGATGAGCATTTGACCGGCATTTACAAGTGATTATAGGCGAAATAGAGTAGAGAAACATTAAGACTGGTACATTTCGTGTTTATTTACCTTTTTTTTTATTGAGACGTTCCAAGTGCCTGTGGTACGGTGAGTATCCGTGGTACGTGTGCACTTCACAATTCATACTGGCAACGACGGCGAGTGGCGAGGCTTCACTGATCTCTACTATTATAGTCATTATATTATACAGGGCCGTACGCAGCGGGGGGGGGGGCAGCAGGGGCAGTTGCAACTGCCCCCAGAGATTTTCAGAGTATGCCTTTTAATGGGACAAATAGGGCAATAGAGGGCGTGGGGAGTACCTTTGCCCCCTTTACAGAAAATTTCCTGCGTATTTGCCCCCCTACAGAAAATTTCCTGCGTACGGCCTTGATTATATATACTAAATATAGTACTACTTAGTATAGTAGAGATCAGTGCAAGGCTTGCATATGTGTATCAGCGCGGTAATGCCCTACCGCCAGTAGCCAGCCAATGAATCTCCGTCTAGAGTGTGCCCAGGTCCACGTCGGTCTCACGAGTGAGTTCTGGAGGAGAAACAACAGGNAGAGGTGTATGTGGGCATTGCTACGTATTTGCGTCGTCTGCTGTCTCAATGAATCGATGACGTCACGCCGTAAACGAACAACATGCTCCAACATGATATCATCGACGAATGTAAACTTGGACTTAAATGTCTCTTAGGCCAAATAAAATAAATACCATGTTTCTGGTGACGTAGCTGGGAGAGGGTAGTGTAGGTAGGTAGGATAATAATAACATTTTCTTTAATAATTTAAAAAATGCCATTTACTATTTGAATCGAAAATTAATAGATATGCATTTTAATTATACATTAAAATAATTCCATGCCATAATCTCAACTCTAAACATGAATAGTAAAACATTTAAAATAAACTGTTCAATGTTAATCGTTAACTCCATGTACTGTGTCTTTTCACTGCGATACAGAATTGAAGATATCAAATAAATGCTTTCACCTCGAAGATTGTGTACCAAACTTCAATTTTTTCGTTTCCGAATTGAAAATCCCCCATGGTCTATGGGTTATTGGTTCAAGTCATTTTTCCCAAACAGCATTTCGACTTTAACTTTTTCTCTAACGTGAGGTTTTACTCTCCTTACAGTATTCCACAATGTGCGATGATGTCTTTACTTCTACTATCTGCATTATAATATAGCACCTTCAATCCACAGGTCATCAAGCCTGGTCTAACAAATACCTTTGTTCGAAGAAAGTGATCAGACTCGAAGATAGTGAAACCCACAGTAATATTCAAATTCTGATAGGGATAGTGCTAAGTGAATTTTCTCTTTGTCTGTCAGTTTATTTCTGCTGTAACGGACTGCAGTGGTTTCCTGCATTCACAGCACTCAGTGGATATTCTCAGCGTTTTAGCTGACAAAGGAGTATCACACGCGTTTACCGCTTTGGTTTGCGTTTCTTTTACAAAAAAACACGTAAAGTTCGACAATAGGATGAACACCTTTTCTCAGGGTCGGTCGGGGACAGCTAATATGATATTTATTTTTGGCCTTATATTTAGAAAGTGACCTTCCCGGCCTCTTTCGTGGTACAAACAACTTGTCTTTCTCACTTTTTAATTTAGCGAGTACATGAAACAAACATTAACTTCACGCATGAATGTCAAAGTAGAAACAAACTCGTTCGAAACACCCTGAGCTAGAAAATGCAGCTATTCCACAGTTTGCCCATACAGGTTTACGTATTGTATTTTATTGCGCTTTTATGTGCTCGAACCTTACAAAGGTAAACTAATTAAAATGTATATAGTTTTATTTGAACGTTTGACAGCTGGCATGAAAGCCATAAGGTAGGGTTATTACAATTAGGTTAATTTATTTGGCAAGCTGTCATTAATTACTTTAATTCCATTGGGGACTTTCACCTAGTCACCGTATCTCATTACCCTTCCTTCGTTTATCAGGCATCGCGTCATTGTGTGTATTAGTAATGTGACAGTTACTGTAACTGGACATGTGGATTATTGGATACCCTACGGACGGCAAGTTTAATTACTGTTAGAACGAAAATGTATATATTAGGAAAGATACGTGGCCAATTTCAATGCATATAAATTATTGTCAACCCACCTTGCCGCAATGCTATCGGTTACAACAGAAATATGCGTAAATATATATATATGCGTTGTGTAGCACATACCTATGCCATATAGCGTGCACTTATAATATACGCCGTATATCCAAGCTATATAATTCTGCGTGACATGCAAATAAACATCATTGGAGAATGGACGGGTCGTGATTACCCATCCTAGTAAGAAGACTTCGATGATCAACGATAATGACAAGGGTTCTCTGCTTTCTCATTGTTTATGCTAGAATTTAGCACAGTCTTAGTACATAGTACTATATTATCAAGAGCTAATAATACATAATGATAAATTTTATATATATACAGAATAATAATAATGTATTATTAGTTACTGATATTATATAATGAGAAGGATAAAAGGCCATTCGCAAATAAAGCGCCTATAGTCATGGCTGCTATCATTTGATCTATTTTAGTTACGGCAACATATAGTTTAGGGAATTTCGCATACGAATAATGCTTATACAAGTATAATGTAAATAGCATATCATATATGGCGTATTATATAGTATAATATTGTACATGATCAATAATATATAAATATTAATCGTATATAAATATAAATATAAATATAAATATAAATATAAATATAAATATAAATAAAAATATAAAAATAAAAATAAAAATAGAAACATTAGTTCGTTTTATAGCTTTGTTCAGAGAAATCGAACGACATATAGATCTTAGTAGCAAGAGCCAGTCTACGTTATATTCCACGTTTTGATTGTGTTGATATTTACGCAATTTTCTAGAATATTTGGCTCCATCGGGCAAGAGATTTCTACCTACCTAGCATCTATTGGGCAGATTTTAGCAGAACGGCCTTACTACTCGTGACGACCATTGATTAAACACTATTTTGAATAACAATTTGTCGATGAACCAATGATACGGACGTTAGCATATCAAGTTACACTCGTACATCGGAATATCGAGTTTGCGTTAATATTTATGCATCGGCACATGTGCGCACGCTCTCACACTCACCTATGTCTTGGTGTGTGGGTCCTGATGGGGATGTCCTAGTCTGATGGAGAGATTCTTCTAGCTTCAATCCTGCGACGTATCGTGCTCTTACAGTGTTCCGTGTCAGCGTATCGTGTCGCTACAATATTCCGTGTCGGAATCTTGTGTCGCTGTAGTGTTACGTGACGGCGTATCGTGTTGCTATGGTGTTCCGTGTCGAGATATATATGTCGTGACTGTGATTATATAGTCAGTGCTTAGTGTAACTATGGTATTGCGTATCTCTGTGCATCGTGTCGCTATATCGTGTTTCGTGACGGGCGTATTGTGTAGAGGTCCGGGCCGTTAAACGTGTCAATGCGGTGAAACGGTAACCGGATCACGGCGATGTGATGGCGTCACGGGGGGGTCGGCTTACCCCCGTTTTCATCCGCGAAAGTCGTTGATGTAGCTCCGAATGTCTAGACTCTACTACGTCTGTTGTTATCCGCGGACGTCCACCGTTGCCTCTGTATTCTGTATTCGGCCTCTGTATTCGGCACAAGTTTGCTTACGATCTGAGTTAATGTCGAACGTTTTCTGCCATGTACGTCCGTCCGCCCGTCCGTCTGCAGCGAATGTTTGACGTTCGTGTCTGCGAAACGTGTTATATCCAGGACCGCCTGATAGCGGATGACGCGTGCGAAAGATGCTCTGACACTCTGTTTGTGCGTACGGGCCGACACTGTCTACTGATCGCAGGTAGAACGTTGCTGATTGGTCGCCACGAGTCTCACGGACTCCCGCCCACATCGCGCTGGCAACACACGCGAGGCGAACTGACGTGTGCGCATGCGGCAACGCTACCGCCACCGAAACGTGTAGGCGATGCTCGGTGCTCAGTTTAGCGGGTTATGCATGGCTTCCCCGATAAAAATAAGATCTATAAATACAGAAAATCAGCCGTACGCGAACGCAATAACAACGCCTCCGAAGCCGTGCCGTACCTCCACTACTATCATAACAACACCAATCTCACACGTTCACACGTTAGACGATGACGATGCGTTGATTAATCTAAACGGCATAAACACAACGTCACGAATAGTTGTAAATATAGAAATGACAGCGCGCTGCGTCACTGGCGGCCATACCATTTCGTTGTGGCGGGGCTTGTGTGTGCGTTTTCCACGGACGTGTTGAGAAATAGGCGCTCTATATAATACGCTCTATCTTGATATATATATATATATATATATATATATGTGTGTGTGTGTGTGTGTGTGTGTGTGTGTGTGTGTGTGTGTGTGTGTGTGTGTGTGTTGTGGTGTTGTGGTGTCTGTTGTGGTGTGTGTGTGTGTGTGTGTGTGCGTGTGTGTGTGTGAATAGAAACATACATACATGCATAGGTGTTCGTGTGTGTAATTGAAAGCCACGCTGCTGTGACGGCGGATGGAAGATATTACTTTCGTTAGTTCTGGTGTAGAGAGTGAGATACATACATCGAGTGAATCAGCATTATATTCATACAAGTAAATATTATTCGAACGGTGTGATACGTCACAGTCGTGGTGTCGTAGGCTACTCGAGCCCGAACTATAGTTAGTTTTGTGCCTAGCTGTGACGATGCATATTCTCTGCTAATGTTTGAAACGTACGAAAGAGTGCGTCGAATATTCTTACGTAATATATATATATATATATATATATATATATATATATATATATATATATATATATATNCGTACCGTTACCGTACCGGTCCGTACGTACCGTACGACGAGTAACTAACTACTACGTACTACGTAACGTAACCTACCTACTACTACTACTACTACTACGTACTACTACTACTACTACTACACACACACACACACACACACACACACACACACACACACACACACACACACACACACACACACACACACACACACACACACACACACACACACACACACACACACACATATATATATATATATCAAGATAGAGCGAATTATATAGAGCGCATATTTCTCAACACGTCCGTGGAAAACGCACACACAAGTCCCGCCACAACGAAATGGCATGGCCGCCAGTGACGCGCTGTCATTTCTATATTTACAACTATTCGTGACGTTGTGTTTATGCCCTTTAGATTAATCAACGCATCGTCATCGTCTTACGTGTTAACGTGTGAGATTGGTGTTGTTATGATAGTAGCGGAGGTACGGCACGGCTTCGGAGGCGTTGTTATTGCGTTCGCGTACGGCTGATCCCAGCGCGATGTGGGCGGGAGTCCGTGATACTCGTGTCGACCAATCAGCAACGTTCTACCTGCGATCAGTACTCAGTAGACAGTGTCGGCCCGTACGCACAAACAGAGTGTCGGAGCATCTTTCGCACGCGTCATCCGCGATCAGGCCGTCCTGGATATAACACGTTTCGGAGACACGAACGTCAAACATTCGCTGCAGACGGACGGGCGGACGAACGTACATAGAAGAAATCGTTCGACATTAACTCAGATCGTAAGCAAGCTTGTGCCAAATACAGAGCTACGGAAACGGTGGACGTCCGCGGATAACAACAAACGTAGTACACTCTAGACATTCGGAGCTACATCAACGATTTTCACGGATGAAAACGGGGGTACGCCGACCGCCGCGTGACGCCATCACATCGCTGTGACCCGGTTACCGTTTCACCGCATTGGCACGTTTAACGGCCCGGACCTCTAGAGACACGATACGCCGTCACGAAACACGATATAGCGACACGATGCACAGAGATACGCAATACCATAGTTACACTAAGCAGTGACTATAATCACAGACACGACATATATATCTCGACACGGAACACCATAGCAACACGATACGCCATCACGTAACACTACAGCGACACAAGATTCCGACACGGAATATTGTAGCGACACGATACGCTGACACGGACCACTATAAGAGCACGATATATCGCAGGATTGAAGCTAGAAGGATCTCTCCATCAGACTAGGACATTCCCATCAGGACCCACACACCAGGACATAGGTGAGTGTGAGAGCCTGCACACATGTGCCGATGCATAAATATTAACGCAAACTCGATATTCCGATGTACGAGTGTAACTTGATATGCTAACGTCCGTATCATTGGTTCATCGACAAATTGTTATTCAAAATAGTGTTTAATCAATTGTCGTCACGAGTAGTACGACCGTTCTGCTAAAATCTGCCCAATAGATGCGAGGTAAGTAGAAATCTCTTGCCCGATGGAGCCAAATATTCTAGAAAATAGCGTAAATATCAACACAATCAAAACCTGGAATTGAACGTAGACTGGCTTTACCGTTGTACCGAAAGTTATACCGATCTGACGCCAAATCGAATTACCAAAAAAGTAGTTGAAGATGAATTTGTTAACAACTTATTTTGCTTCACTGAACAAAAAACTAACGATAGCGTGTTAATGCTTAAGAGTGATGTTGTTCGCTTACGGCGTGACGTCATCGATTCATTGAGACAGCAGACGACGCAAATACGTAGCAATGCCCACATACACCTCCGTGTCCACGCACGAACGTACGTACGCACGCACGCACACACGCACACATGCATGCATGCACTCACAAACACACACGCACGCACGCACGCACGCATGTAGGCAGGCAGACAAACATTTCGTAAGACACGCGCGACAACACACGCGCTCACGCTCGCAGACCGGCAAACATGCACGCGCACACGTACGCACGCACGCATGCACGCACGCATACATATACCGACTCGAAAGCAGACGAGGAAGTTCGTGCCGCCAAACTGTACTCCCGCTGCTCCGCTATTTTTAAACGCGCGACCACTAAATATACATGTAATAGAAGCGCTAGGGGCAACACCGAGTGAACGCACCAACCGCACTCCCCAAAAGCACGAGATCCCATGCGCACCACTTGACTGCTTGTCTGTGTAGTTGGGTTTCGCGCGGGTATCTCGGGGGGTAGCTTGACTGTACATTTACCACCCTCGTGACGGCATCTCGTGGTCTGCTATTGAGCGCCGACGTTAGCTCAGAGATTCAGTGTTACACGGGGACACGCTAGAGATCGTCCGTACGCGAATCCTGATGAGCGATCAAGTGCCACGTACGCAAGCGAATCAGATGACTTTCGGATATATATATAATATGTGTGTGTGTGTGTGTGTGTGTGTGTGTGTGTGTGTGTGTGTGTGTGTGTGTGTGTGTGTGTGTGTGTGTGT
>NW_014577484.1:0-1928 GCF_000485595.1 Priapulus caudatus
ACGCACGTACGCACGCACGTGTACGTGCACACGCACGCACGCACACACGTGTACATGCACACGCACGTACGCACGCACGTGTACGTGCACACGCACGCACGCACGCACACACGTGTACATGCCCACGTACGCACGCACGTGTACGTGCACACGCACGAACGCACGCACATGTAAGTGCATACGCACACACGCACGCACGTGTACGTGCACACGCACGAACGCACGCACATGTAAGTGCATACGCACACACGCACGCACGTGTACGTGCACACGCACGCACGCACGGACGCACGCACGTGCACACGCACCCACGCACGCGCGCACGTGTACGTGCACACGCACGCACGCACGGACGCACGCACGTGCACACGCACCCACGCACGGGCGCACGTGTACGTGCACACGCACCCACGCACGCGCGCACGTGTAAGTGCACACGCACGCACGCCCGCGCACACGTGTACGTGCCCACGCACGCACGCATATATGTACGTGCATACGCACGCACGCACGAACGCACATGTAACGTGCATACGCACGCACGCACGCACGCACGTGTACGTGCACACGCACGCGCGCACGTGTACATGCACACACACCCACGCACGCGCGCACGTGTACGTGCACACGCACGCACGTACGCACACACGTGTACATGCCCACGCACGCACGCACGCACGTGTACGTGCACACGCACGCACGCACGCACACACGTGTACATGCCCACGCACGCACGCACGCACGTGTACGTGCACACGCACGCACGCACGCACATGTAAGTGCATACGCACACACGCACGCACGTGTACGTGCACACGCACGCACGCACGCACGTGTACGTGCACACGCACGCACGTGTACGTGCACACGCGCGCACGTGTACGTGCACACGCACGCACGCACGCACGGACGCACGCACGTGTACGTGCACACGCACGCAAGCGTACGTGTACGTGTACGTGCTACTTTAGAGAGCAGGTAGGTTAATTAATTTACTTTTCTAACAGATCAGCTTTCCTCCCAGATGTCTTTGTACCTCTACTTTGCAACTCTGATTTAAATTCATTTACGGTTTTCCCTTCGTAACTAGACGCTATTGTTTAGCAGTGATACCGGACCAGCGATTAGTAAATGGCTAACCCACAACCCTTAATAACTTCATGATCAGCTGCTCCACGTTGAACTGTCGTGGACATGTGTCGATGGCATCTACTTTGTTCGATAGAGATTCTATTTAGCAAATCACTAACAATTTCATCCTGTTCGTCTATAAATAACCATCACGGCTTTTGAAATCGGTCGTGAATCTACGAACGTCATTTTTTTCGCACACGGTTTGTTTTAGACGGTATGGATTTTGATGCAGTAAACGAAGCGAATACTATAATATATTTAATAATTTTATTGCTTTTTACAAATTTTATTACTTTTTGTGTGTGTTGCGTGGCGAAAGTGTTGCAAGTTTTATCTAAGGCGTCGTGAACAAATAATAAGCTGCCGAAACCACGACTTTTATTTTCACGGCAAAGAGAACTAGAATGATAGTCAGTATTGTTTGCGCTTAAGTCCGATAGATGGCGGTGTTTGAACACAGGCGGAGTCTGTGGGCGAACGACGTTTAGCGCGGTAATGAACGAGCGTGCGCGTACTCACGCACGGACGTACTCACTCACGCACACGCGCACGCACACACGCACCATGTGAAGTGGAAGTTTATGGCGCAGTTTAATTGCACGAATTTAATTATGAAATAAGAATCGCCAATTAAAACCAATGTTTTAAAGCCGCACAATGCGCATCCAAACGCTAATTTCTCCAGTACTAGACTAGCAAATACTTCGTGGCATGCATAATCACACTACCTTATGACAAAATAAACTCTAGTTCCTCCCATTTCACTGCGCGTTTGCTTAAAACCCACAAGAAAG
>NW_014577484.1:1953-19127 GCF_000485595.1 Priapulus caudatus
TCCGGATGCCGCTCACAGGCACCGAAGCAGCCTTTTATTACCTCTATACTCTGGCGAATGTTCATCAGAAATCTAAAACGGGACTCATTCTATGACAATGCCACTGTCCCCTGAGTGATCTAAAAATAACTGCATCTGCTCGTTTGCCGATCTTCAAAAGAACCGGCGTATGGGACATAATACCCCTTGCGCCTCCAGGCACCGAAGCAGCTCTTTTTTTATCTCAACTCTGGCGAATCAGAAATAAAAAACGGGACTAGTTCTAAGGCAATGCCGCAGTCTCTACGATCCCGCTCACGTGAAAATTACTAAAAAATGAAAAATTACTAATAAAAGATGAAAAATAAGTTGCTATCAAACTACGAAGTGAAGGTTATTTCGATCAACGAATCTCCATTAGCTGCAAATCTGCTCTGTCATATGCTCGACCTACGCGAGAGAGCAATTTAGGTCAATGCTTTCAATGCTTTTCACAGTTCACACAAGGAACGTTGCAGTCAAGAAAATATGCCCGACAAAACAGATCGAGGGGTTAAGTAGAACTACCGGGCACACACATAAACACACACAGGCGCACGCACACACGCACACACGCCAAAACGAACACAACCACACACACACACCAACACACACACCACCACCAACACACACACAACACACACACACACCACACACAGCGCGACGCGCAGCGCAGCACAGCGCAGCGCCACCGCGCACGGACACACAGCACACGAGACACGCAACGCACACGCACACGCAACACGCACCGACACACACACACACACACACAACCTACAAACGACTAACACTAAGAACACGACACACGCACACCACATGCACGCACACGCACTAGCGACACACGCACACGGCAAGCACGACACGGACAACGCACACGCCACACAACACACACACACACACACACACACACACACAACACCTACACACAAACACATACGAAACACAACGACAATGAACACAACGCGACAAACGACAGCCAGCGCACATGACACGACCACAGACACAACGAACAAAACAAACGACAAACAACAGACAACACGAACAACAACGACAACGCACAACGACAACACATAACACGACAACACAAACACACAAACACACACACAAACACACACACACACAAAACAACAACAGACAAAGCACAGCAACGCACACAGCCGCACGAGACACGCAGACGCCACGACACGCCAGACAACACACACACACACACACAAACACAACACACAGAAAATCAAGAGGATGTGATAATCCCACCGTGCGAACGCACAAAGAGTTAAAGACATACAAAAAAAGGAGAAATAGCTTGTATTCAGTCGAAAAATTACATAGAAAAATAATAAGATCTCGCGCTTTTACGTTGCGCGCATTGAGCAGTTCGGCGGAATATATCTGATATAATATATACCGCGACGAAATAGAGTACAGATATAACCTAATTGAGAAGAATAATCGTATTCGGTTAAGCACGAGTTCGAATTAGCCCCTCACCAAGATGGATGCATATAACACCTAGAGATGAAGAGGACACTAAGGATTTTAAGAGAAACATAGATTATAGTATAGAAGACCATACAAGAGTCATGCTAGTTAGACATCGGTGATACACCTACACGTATCAACTTGAGTTTTTTATTGAGAAAATCGACACTGACATCCTAAATATAGATAGCAGGTCACAAGAGCTCTAAAGAAAAATCACTCGAGCTGCTGCTATCACAGTAAATCAATACACCAACCATCATGTGCGTAGTTACTACTAGTCACTACTGCCATCTGTTGGCGATGATAAACATTTGACGGTGATGATATTTGTGTGCAATTTGCATTCATTCTCATGATGAAGTTGCTATCTGATGGGATGTTGTCATAACATTATTTCACCATTAATAAGGAAAATACGGATCAATAATGCTTTCATTGGTTGAATAAGTCTTACCTTGCATTGCCGGTGATAGGACGTGGCAGTCAATAACAGAAGGAAAGCGTCAACGTAGCAAGTAAAAATCGTCCTTCCCTTCAACGCCTACGGCGACTACCGACCACTCGTTCTCAAGCCACAACCCTACAAAAAATGAAATCGAAAAAGAATAAATTTAGAAACAAAGGAGAACACTGATAGCCCGATAACTGAACATTACCATGAATGGTGGGTCAAGCTAAAATAGCCGAATGCGGTCGTAAGATCGGTGCTTAGATGCGGAGAACCACCAGACATAAAACCTGGTGAGAACAAGTGTTGCTACAGGCAGACAGATTTGAGTAGGAAATGTACAAACACTACTCTGCCAGAGATAGCGACAGAAGTAACACTATCCACGATAAGCGAGACTATCAAGGAGAGAAAGACCAGAACAGTGCATAGAACATACAAGAAACGCTTGACTACCAACAGTAAAAACGAAAAATATGCTCGATTCGCGCATAACCAAACCCCTATCGCCTGCACACGTGGTTCAATTACAAAAAAAAAAAGATATATCATAGTATAAGACATACGCATTCAAAAAATGTCACTATGTCAGCCGACATAGGAGAGTATACAAACACAAAATCAGTTCACACGAACAAGGAATAGCAAAAGTGAGTGTCTGGACCGAAAATATCAAATACTTCCGTGATAGGACTTTAATATCAGTATGACTATTACAAATTGAACAAACTGATATGAATGTATGACATACATCAAAAATGGAAACATAAGAAAGTCATAAGTTTCCCAGGGACCAGAATTGATGAAAATAGATGTTGAGATAGATACAAACACAGACAAAGGAGAAATACAACTAACAATGCACCAACGGCACCAACCACGCAAACGCACAGAACAACGTGTACGTAGACACACAGGACAAACGCCCGCACAGACAAACGACACGGTACGTGCACACGACACCGCACACGCACCAGACCCCCCCCGAGATCCGATGCCACACCAAAAAAAAAAAAAAAAAAACAAAAAACAAAAAAAAAAAACAAAAAACAAAAAAAACAAAAAAAAAAAAAAAAAAAAAAAAAAAGAAAAGACAAAAAAAAAAAAAAAAGAAACAAAAAAAAAAAAAAAAAAAAAAAATAAGAAGCAAAACAAACAAAAAAAAAAAAACAAAAAAAAAAAAAAAAAAAAAAAAAAAAGCCCGCACAAAGAACAGCAAAGAATGTACAAAGTGACACAACGACCATAACGCAAACGCACAGACAACAACACAGCACGTGATACGTTGGAAGCACACAGACACACAACGAAACCACGCAAGCGCACAGCAATAATAACAAGTGCAAACACAGAAACAACAAACCACATAGCACCGCGACACAGAATGTACGTGAGCACACAACGCACGCACACCAAAGACGCACCACGAAGATACATGCCAACACAGACAAAAAAAAACACAAAACAAAACACAACAACACGCCCACACGCCCGATGTCACAGATGCACCGCACACACCAACACGCAAAACAGACGCAGACACAGAAATATTACACGAGCACACCGCCCCCAACACGACACCGCGCGCACACGAATATACAACACAGACACAACAGCACATAGAACAACACAGCACCAGCCGCGCACGCTGATATACAAAAACAACAGGACACACAGACCAACAGAACGCAGCAAGAGCAAAAGCACACAGTGATACCCAAGTGCAACAACGACAAGCACAGCACGGCGCAAGTAGTACCAAGTGCCCACGAGACCAGCACGACGTAAAAAACTAGTAAACGTGCAACACGACCGACACGCACGCACACGCCACAATAGATACTGCATAGCACGACAACTACACGCGAAGACGAACAACGCCACGAACGACGACACAGGTACATGCACGACCGCAACCACAACGCGGACGCGCCGCCGGTGCAACGTGCACACAACGCACGCACAGACACAAGACAACACACGATGATAACAATGACCCCACAATAACGCCGCACGATACGTGCAACACGCACCACACGCACGACAATTAAGGCATAACGAACCACGCGACGATGTACGTGCACAACACACGAACGCACAGCACAGCAAGAATAGATAACAAGTGACACAAAAGCAACGGAACGCAGGACGCACGCACCGTGCACACGACAACCACAGCACAGACGCGACATAGTGAATACCGGCAACACGCAACCCAACGCACGACGCGGCACGTGTACGGTGCACACGCAGCGCACGGCCCGGCGCAACACGATGTACGTGACATACGAACACGCACGCCGAATAACAGCACAAACGATGATACAGCCGCACGCACGCACAGTGATACAGTAGACACACGCCACAGCTGCCACGGTACAATGCACACACACCCTGCACGCCACACGTGTACGGCACACGCACGCACGACCGCCCACGCTAGTACATGCCCACGCAACGCACGCAGTGTACGTGCACAACACACGCACGAGCACGAACATGTAAGTGCAACGAACCACGCACGCACGTGTACGACGCACACGCACGCACGCACGCACGTGTACGATGCACAACGCACGCAACGTTACGTGCACACGCAGCGCACGGTACGCTGCACACGACCGACGCACGCACGCACGACGCACGCAACGAGTAAGTGCCACCCGCAAGATAGTAAAGGACGTGCAACAACGCGCACACGTATACGTGCACACGACCATACCAAGCCACGCCCGGACCAAACGACGTGTAACTGCACCGCGGCGCACGGTGTACTGTAGACACACGACGCACCACGCACGACGCACGCAAATGTACGCTGCACACGCACGCAAGCATACAGTGTACGTGACGTAGACTACTTTAGAGCAATAAATTAATTTACTTTATCTAAACAAGTCCAGACTTCCTCCCAATTCGAATATCAATTGTGCGTGTACCTCTACGTGCAACTCTTGAATTTAATCATTTATGGTTTAATCCCTCTGTAAACAATAGAACGCTAATTAATTAGCAGATGATACCGACAGTGCACAGCGCACGCCACTATCCAGACGATTAGTAAATCGCTACCCACAACCTTATAAACATTCATGATCAGCTGCCACGATGAAACTGTCGTGAGACATCGTGTCGAGCATACTAACTTTGTATCAGATAACGAAGTCTATTATAGGACAAATCACTAACATTTCATCCGTTCGATCTTAATAAATAACACATATACCACAGAGCTATTTGACAATCGCGTCCGTGAATACTCGAACGATCATTTTTATACGCACACAGAGTTTAGTTATAGACACAAGTATGAAATTTTAGATGCAAGTAAACGAGCGAATACAATAATATTTTAATTATATATTGCTTATCGACATTTTAGTCCTTTTCATGTGTGTGACTTGCGCGTGGCGAAAAGTGTTGCAAGTGCGTCGTGGAACAAATAATAAGCTGCCGAAAACCACGACTAATTTATTTTCACGGCAAGAAGAACATAGAATGATAGTCAGCATTGTTTGCGGCCCGCGCTTTAAAAAAAAAAAAAGCTTTTGTGCCCCGAATATTGTGGCGGCGGTGTGGAACACAGGCGGAGCATGTGCGGGCGAACGACGTTTGCGCTGATAAGAACGAGCGCGCGCGTTACTCACGCACGGACGTACTCACTCACGCAGCACGCGCACAACACCACGCACCATGTGAAGAGGAAGTTTGAGGCCCGCAGTTTAATATGGCCCACGAATTTAATTCAGAAATAAGAATCGCCAATTTAAACAAGTATTTAAGGCGGAATGCGATACTACCCAGGTGCGACGCTCACGAATAATAGAATCAACACTAGTGACCCGATGGATGAGGCTTTGACTGATTAATTCACCGCCTAATTAAAGGTGCCGCTCTGTTCGCTACACTAACAACAAATTTTTATGAAAATTAGTGAATTTATATCTTACGTTTCTCTTTAAACACGCACAGAATTACAATTGACTATATTAAAACAGAGAACAGTACATCAACCGTACGAAACATCTTAAGACCTGTGAAAGCAAGCACTCCCTTACAAACACAACTGACGTCGGTGGAATATGCCGCTCACGACGTTGATTAAATTATATCAGCCCCGTCTATCACATATTGATAGACTCCTGATCATATATATACATATATCTTATATATATATCATAATAATATATATAATATATATTACTACTTATAGAGAGAGAAGAAGAGAAGAGAGAGAGAGAGAGAGAGAGGAGAGAGAGAACGATTAGTAGAGATGAGAACGACGAGAGTATAAGATGTCAATTTTGATTTGAGGTGAGAAAAATACAAATCTTTATCTTTATCTATATTAAAATAAAAACTTTTCTTATCTGCATATATACATATACACACACACACACATATATTATATATATACACACACACACACACGCACGCACGCACGCACGCACGCACGCACGCACGCACGCACGCACGCACGCACGCACGCACGCACGCACGCACACATACACACACCACACACGCACGCACACGCACGCACGCACACACACATCTGCTAACAGGTGGCGCCACAATGCACCCATGGCGAGTTCCGCGTACAATGTGCGATAGACTCATTTCATTCCAACTTCGAAGTTGCGTGCCGAATCGACGTCTTGCGTCATTACATTTTGCGTCGTACGTTTTAAAAAGCACACAGCTAGGGGATTGCAGCACCGGCGTTCTAATGGGACGATGACAGAATAGCTAGTTATTCACTGTGGTAATACAGCAACTAGCACGATCTTTACGTGTTCTAACAACCGAACAGTTTCACACGCTGTCTTATTTTGATAATCAGCACAACGAACAGAACAGCACTACGCCGCTAAATCTATATAAGGTTTCTAACCTGAGCGCTTTCCCTCTTGATCCCTTCCTTAGTCACGTACAGTCTTCTCCTCCTCAAGCGGTCGACACCACACTGAGACAACTGGCGAGCTAGTATAGCTGTAACCTGAGCGTTTTCCCTCGGATCCCTTCCTTGGTTAACCACGAATCAGTGCCTATATAGTTTTCTCCTCCGCAAGCGATCGACAGACACCTTAGTGAAACTACTGGCGAGCTAGCATAGCTGCTACAACTGTCTGCGCTGTATACGAGTAGTAGTACAGTGTCGCAGGAAACTCGTTTATTGGCGAACGCTGTAATCTATTTTTTGGCTTGGGAAACGTTTCCGCGTACACGCGCGTGCAGCACACAGCTGGTGCCAAGAGGTACAATAGCGAACGATAGTGCGGTACATGGCTAACGCCCAAAGCACGGCGGAGGATCCGATACGAATGTACGTGGACACGATCGATCGATACACAAGGGAGGTGGGGGTTCGCTGCGTGATCGTGGATTTTTGGGGCCCCTTTTAGATTGTAATCCCCCTTAAAATTTTCAACAAATAAAGGTCATTTAGTTTTATAGTAGATTTACAACAATATTTCCTCTAAACGAGGTCCATCCTAGCTAGACGAGGGGTGATACTCCATTAGGAGTGTTCCCAACTTTAAGGCCATAATAATATATATATGGTCATGGGCATATATTAGTTTGTGGTTTAATGTCATTTAGGTTAGGGTTAGGGTTAGGGATAGGGTTAGGGTTAGGGATAGGGTTAGGGTTAGGATTATCAATCATTAATCATTAATCATTAATCATCAATGATATCAAAGTTGGGAACACTCCTATAGGAGCGTTAGCCTAGACGAGCTTTGATTTCACGCTAAGATTATATATAGCCACTACCTCGCCCTACCGAAACCCCTCTACCTCGACCCCCTCCCCCCGAAATATCCCCGAAAGGCATTCCTCGAGAGGGGAAGGGCACTCCCTCGCCCCTCCGATAAACCTGAAAACCCACGCTAAACATAACAAAGTAAAACCATTAAACGAGTAACTGTATCAAAAGGTTGGGAATAGCTTAAACTATATTCTCGATCCATGCAAACAGCACAATGGCTCCACTCGTACATGATGGGCGAAAATGTCAGTAATTAAAGTCCTGTCAGATTCTTGCAAAGTCTATATAAGCACCGACTGTGGTTAACAATAAGAATGTGAGCATGGAAACATACATGTGACAGTTAAGAGATATATTTAATTGAAAATTTGACTTCAACATACTGTATATATATATATAATCAGGAGCGTATAATGACAAATATAATTTGACAATATATATATATATATATTGACAATAATAATATATATAAATGACAAATATATATTGACAAAAATAATTTGTCATTATACGCTCCTGATATAATACACGTGTATACATGAAGGATTAATCATTCGCTTTACTAATAGTTATGCATGCCCGCACTAGTACACATAATATTAAAACATCGGAGCATAACCTTCTTTATACCTAGTCAACATAACAGACCTATTCATGTCTATAACAAACATTATACCTATTCATGTCTATACATCCTACACGCTCGAGGACAAATAACTAGCATTATATGCGTCTATATACACGATGCAACAGCCCCGGTTTTTCTAAGGCAGGGTGAATCCTACTTTTTCTTCAAAGCATCGTACAGATGCGGCCGCAATAATGACAATGACAATGACAATGACAAGGACAATGACATTGACAATGACAATAAAAGAAATCTCAGATACGAACAGTGACGACGATATAATTTCCAGGGCAGGACCTCAGGTTCATATTACGTTCCTCCACGTTACTGCACATGCTGCACATTACAAGTAAGGGACCATATATTATTATACTCGTCTGGTACTAACAGGGAGCGAGTCGAAAGGAGAAAACGACACTTCTGGCATGAACACGTCATTGCCATATGCTCCGTACATATATACAGGAGTTAATAATGACAAATGTTGTCAAACATTTCTCAAATTTGTCAAAAATATGTCAAATCAAAAATGTATCATTGTTAACCCCTGATATATATAGGCCTACTAACTATAATCTGCTGGAAAACGTAAAACTACTGCCAGAACAGCACGCACGCGTCAATGAATTTAATTGCATCCCAGGCACATTTTCATACGCTTGACATCATCGTTTTCTCCGACACTCGAAAATGCATTAAAATTATTACAAAGATATTTCAGAATCATATGGATACGAGGCAATAGCGTCTACAGCAAAAATAGCTGTGTGAAGCAAGAGCCTATTAGCATATCTTAATCATTAATGGCCTCGTGATAACACATATTTATCTCAATAATTCAGCTGTATCTAGGCCGAAATCCAATACGAACCATTGCAGGAGGAAATTGCACGCATGCAGCAACGTGGTTAGTGACAAATCCGTGACGAAAATAGAAAAACAGTGTTACCTTTTCCGCCAGAGACGTAGGTGTGTGAGAAATCGGGCATACCGCGAAAAGGATGGGAAGAGAGGAAGCTAGGGAAAGAGAATCAGAGAATAGTTCAAACACATATGGAGGTGGGGTGCGATCGAACGATGGAGAGGCGGAAGGAAAGTGAAGAAATCGAAACACGAAAAAGTCAGAGAAGCAGGGGGACGGTGTAGATGATTCACATGGTGAGGTCGAATACGATAATGAGGATGGGCTGAGGTGGACATGTAAAATGATGTGATGGCGAGAGGAGAGGACGAATAGTAGTAAAAATTACGAGCTTATTCTTTTATGATAAACAATCTATCGCAATGCATCTGTTTACGATAGTTTGAAGCGCAATACTTCAGGAGCCGTCCATTTTCCCTACTGATCTGCGCTGCGTTTTTCTCTCGTAATTCCCTGCTCTCATTCTCCTAGCTCTCCCTCGTCTTCATTTAATTTTCCTGAAGCTCGTCACCCCATTTCTTTTCGTATCCCTCCCCCTCTCTCTCCCATTCCCATCCCGATGTTCACTACATTTTCTCATTTTCTCCCTTCTTCGTTTTATATTTATTTCGATCCACGCCCCTTTTCTTCTCTTTCTGCTTCTTTTGCTCCTCTGTCCTCCCTCTTTCATAACAGTCAGCAATCCATTTCTCCTCTTCCTTTTACACCACTACTCCTACTAAAGGTATTAATGTGTTTCCAGATACTCTGAACCTACCTTCACTTTCCCCTATCATCCTTTCCCCGTTTTATCTCACCCCATACGTCTGTCGTTGTCGAACAAATTATGCAAGAGTTTTCATGCGAATGCAACCACACGTACATGGCTAGTATGCAAATATATCTACGCGCAACACGTCTGCACGCTCAGTGTTAAATTCCCTCCGACAGCACATTTGCTAGTCACCATATTGTCTGTCGCCTTCCCTCTGCCGTTCTTCATGTACGCAAGGTCCGGTGTTTCTATTGCAATAAGCCACAGCATGCTGAGCTCGAATACAGAATATCAGGAGTGGATAATAATAAACTATATAATATTATACATTCCTGATATTATAACATATACAGAGGCTGATGTCGGTCTTCTCGAATTAAGCCATGTAGGGACATATGATATATTGATATGCTGCTGACTGTGATGTGTGCATTGATCACATAACTGATACGATATAATATATATATAATGAATATATATATATAAAGTTTAGTTTTCCAAATGCAAGTTAAATTACACAGACATTATTGAAATATATGCACATGAAGAGCTAATAAAGTGAAAACGTTAGTGCATAATTATGTCTCCAGTTGTTGTCATCTCAATATATATATATATATATATATATATATATATATATATATATATATATATATATAGCATGCTGCGCTCGGATACATAATCCTATCCAAAACAGAACCTAAAGCCTAGCGCACACACCCGAGCAAAACGGGAAATTTTGTTTTCCAGCGTTTCGCGTTCTGCTCGGCGAGCAAGCTCACACACGCCACCCGACACAGCATACAGCTGAGCAAAACATACAGAAACGCTGCGTACAGCGCCGCTGTTACATGACATCAAAAATAGCCATCCAATGGACATCCAATTTTGTGTGTCATGTGATATTTTTAAGGATATTGATTGGAGACCGTCTGTGGCGTTTCGCTGTGTAGCAGAACGATTGACGCACACACCCGAGCCAAATGTACGCTCAGGCGAAAACATGCTCCGCAAATCAAACATTGCTTGTTCAGCGAAACACGCTCAGCTGAGCAATGTTTTTTGTTTCGGGAATCCGCACACAGCCACGAACATCGAGCGAAACACGCTTTGCTCCACGTTCAGGTGTTTTGCTCGGGTGTGTGCGTTATGCTTAATACCGGTAATTCCCGAAGCCATGTAGAGGCATGTGATATTGACATGAGTTCACTGACCACATACCTGCTATGATATCTGGAGTGAATAGATAACAAAGTAGTGTGCAAGGTACGACGATTAGAAATCCAACGTTCGCTATAGCCCTTGTTAATCTACATACGATTGATCATGTTTCTCAAACCATCCCTTGTTTCTAAATTCTAAAGAAATTCTATTCAACACTATAAAAATTCTATATAACGTCCTATAGAAATTCTATTTCATGTTATAGAGAAACTTCTAAAGAAACTCAACGTGCTATAATACTTCAGTGTAATTTATAAAAAAAAATCTAAAAAATTACTCAAAAAAATTCTAAAGAAAAAATCGATAAAATTTATATAGTTTTTTAGAGTAAAACAAAAAATAGAAACTATATAGAATATTTTCCTAAGGGATACGATATACATGCCTTGAGTCTGCAACGGTCCGGTGAAGTCAAACGCGTAAATTTGAAGATCCAGACAGATCTCGACAACTTGTTCGCGCCAAAACTAGAACATTTCATTAGCCATAGATCGAGTATATCGCCGTGTGGAACACGGCCATATACATCTAGTCAATAAAGTATGAAGTGGAAGGAATCCATATAGTTACTTAATCGTCTCCTTGATTAATGGGCCAGGTGTATTTTTATTACAGTTTATCGACAACATAATTTTGACTAAATCGCACGACTAATAAATGAACACCTTGGATAACGGGAGTGTTCAGTTTCATTTTGGAAATCAAGCAAAGCAGCAGTAAGTTTACGACTCAAAGTTTCACGTTTCATGTTAAATTGCATTATTACAGAATTCAAATGACTAACGTTTGAACTTTTGTATGCCTTAATTCCTTATAGTGAAGTTAAATATATATATATATATATATATATATATATATATATATATATCATATCAGTGGTTAATATTGACATTCATTATGACATAACATTTGTCATTATTAGTACCTGGTATACATATATATATATATATATATATAAACGGCACATGAACTGGCACACGTGCTACATGATTCACAACTGCTTCAGACTATGTTACGCTATAAGCTCGTAAGCTTTGTTCTTTGGACGAATGATAAGGACGACCGCGCATCGCGAATACAAAATTATAATCGCATTTTATGTCGAAGATATAAAATTATTATATCGTCCGTAATCAACGTCAAAACACGCACGAACGCACTTAAACCGCTGCGCTTCGTTGCAGCTTCCCCCACCACCACCATAAAATCTTCATACCCTACTCAGATGCGGATGAATATTAAATTGACGCGGTTTAATTACAGACGTTATATGGCGGGGGAGGGGCGGTGGTCATGTAGTGGGCGTGTTGCATGAACTATCGCCAGTGCAATACACAATTCCCATACAAGATAAAGACAGACGGGAGCGTTCCTTGAGACGGTCTCTGCTGCAAATGCCACGATAAATTGTGTCAGCTCGTTTGTGCAGAATAGAATAAAGATGTTGAATACTCCAACTACAATCGGGGAAAGGAATCATGTTAACAACGTGGCGCAATTGCAAATGTAATGCGATGCAAGAGCGAACGTGCAACATAAATCTAGCAAGCATCAAAACCACACGCAAAATATATTTATTTTAAGAACATGCTTTTGAAACAGGAAACTTAGATCATGTAAGCAGCAGTTATGATTATGTTATTGATGTCACCAGGAATCTATCAATATTGATCAATATTGATAGATTCCTGGTGTCACTATACGTGACGCCACAATATAACCAGTCGAACTTGAGCCACAAAGCGAAAACTTTTATCGTTGTAGTTCTGGACGGGGAGCGCTAAGCTCATTTCACTCTAGAGAAATGGGACTGTAACGAAACAGGTTAACGTAATTTGCCACGCCTGCGCAACAATTCCGTCAAACAGACAAAATTGAAATCGATTAGTTTCGACCATAAAGGTAAAAGACTAGCTTAGTGCGCGGTCGTGGCGACAGCAAGTCAGACTACGAAACTATATTCCCTGTAGAGAGAGATGGGTAACTACTGTTACAGACCTGCCAAGGGTGTTCAACCAGCTTGCTGTGGGTTCAGTGAGATTTTGCTGGAGAATGGGTTATTTTGGGAATATAAAGCTGGAGGTTCAGAACATCGTCAACCAGTAACGTCGCAGTTTCTGAATATTTGGCTCTTAAATATGTATTTGCAGTACATATATTCTGTTAGCATTCGAAGAAAATACGACAAAAATGAACGCAAAAATACGACAAATAAATAAATAAACGCAAAATACGCAAAAAAAATGCGACGCAAAATAAAATTTTAAAGCATAAAAACTGAACTGTTGATGATTTTTTTCTTTTGCGTGAATGCGTAAGAATGCCTAGAACATGCGGGAGTGCGGGAGGATGAGTCCAGATGCGTGAGTCTCCCGCGAAATGCGTGAGACTTGGCAGGTCTGCTATTATACTGACCTTTCGTACCGCCTTTATACACTGACTTTATACTGGCTCATTACTCCATGGCTGCACAGCCAGAAGGTTTGCTAGGAGGAACCTGTCACACTTAATTACCATGGCGACACAGATGGGATGCCGCTCTGTGCTTCACGAAATGGACTCAAAGAGACAAAGAAAATCCGATCCCGCGAGACAAACGACAGAGCTAGCTCCTAGCGTAAATTTCGACCAATATATCGTTACATTTCGACGACTTAGTTCAGATGCGTTTAGGATTTTCTTATACGTTGTGCAGACAGACCGATAAAACAGCAGCTGTCACAAACGTTTTTAGTTCGTCTACTGCGAGAGACAAGTCAATGTGTCAGGAGCCCGTTGTCAGAAACAACATTAGTCTTAACATTATTCTTAGCACAAACATTTTTTCGTAGACCATCGACAGTATTTTGTTTCGTATTTGTTATGAGCTAGAAAACCTGCTACGATTTTTTATTCAGGTAACTTTGCAGCCTTTCTGTCAACGGTCTAAGGGAAACGGTTAATGTTAAGACTAATGTTAAGACTAATTTTGTTTCTGATAACGGGCCCCAGGCTTATTAGGTTATTAGTAGTCAGTGTGCGCAAAAATCTTATGTTGCGCAAATTTCTTTCCTGTCACAAAAGTATGTGCGCACTGAATGGTTGACTGAATTATTAATTACTATACATTATTTTAGGGAACTAACCGTTTGTGCGCACATTAATTTCCTTTGTGCGCTGGTTGCTAAACGTGTGTGCGCGCGCACACGCTCACAGCTTCACACGCGCGCGCTTACATTAGAAGGAAAACTGCTTGTGACCACATATCACCAAAAGCGTCGGCCCGACTGCCTTTATAACAAAAAGAACGCTAAGCCATTACAACGTATAAATTGATTCGGAACTAGTCTCTCAACGACCGGCCGCGCTCACTTCCACGATAATGGGTACGGCGAACGAAATGGTCTATAACTGGTGGTAAATGGCAGAAGAACACGGGAAACAAATGGTTTACAGATTTTCAGTAACAACCATAAGTATACATTGGCTATAATTTTACTGCATTCACTTCATCGTACATGTGTACGCGCAGCACTTGGGAGACGCAATTCCTACTTTTCCTAGATTCAATAATGTGTGGCAATATGTAGAGAATGAGATGACCACGACGGGACAAAGAAATTTCACAATGTTCGAAAACAAAAACACACAGGAACACCCGATGTTCACACAGGAACACCCGATGTTCTTGGACACACAGGAACACCCGATGTTCTTGGACACACAGGAACACCCGATGTTCTTGGACACACAGGAACACCCGATGTTCACACAGGAACACCCGATGTTCACACAGGAACACCCGATGTTCTTGGACACACAGGAACACCCGATGTTCTTGGACACACAGGAACACCCGATGTTCACACAGGAACACCCGATGTTCACACAGGAACACCCGATGTTCACACAGGAACACCCGATGTTCTTGCACGTATCTATGCTGGAACTAAACGAAATTGAACATTTCATATGATATTACACACTTGTCCATTTCACCAACTAAATTCTCGTAGTTAGTTTACAAAAGCGTACAACACTTAAGATCTCCGGCGCTGACACGCACGCACGCACGCACGCACGCACGCCACGCACGCACGCACGCACGCCACGCACGCACGCACGCACGCACGCACGCACGCACGCACGCACGCTAGCACGCACGCACACACATCTTCTCGCCTACTCGTAATATATAAACAAATACACCACCATACTATAGATAAAATACACAGAGTCGATATTGCTTGAAAATCAACGCTTTTAATACCCACTTGATGAAAGCTGCTTTCTAAATTCACGCCTTCTGTATATCAAGGCCTAAAAATTCTTTAGTAACAAAGATTTTACTTTCTGTACACAACTAAGCTGCAAGTATTTGTATTAACCTGCAGTTGGTGACAAACAAAGATAAAACAACGACGAATTTAACAAGAACACGAATCATTACTTTTATTTTGTTGGTCAGTCATGACTCTTTAACACCGTTTCCATGACAACACCTCGAGTAGTCCGACACGCTTTCACAATACAGCAAAAAAGTATCATATGGTTTTGCAATTTCTCCGTCGAACACTAATCTTGTAACCAAGCTGCATCAACCTTGCCAATCCGCAGCAAATTAGAAAAAAGATGAAAAGAATCGAGGATTTTTAATAGTAGGAAAAGTTTAACGGATAGAATTCAAGACTTACGCAGGTTTTTGTTTTATGCGTAATATATTTCTATTATTAATCATAATAAAATTGTGGAAAGAGCTCGCGTGTACTTAATCAGTGTTAGTAACGCGAGGGTACAAAATAATTGTAAAAAATCCACAACCAGAAGTTTGAGCACGTGCAATAACAAAATGTGCTATCCAACTAAGCGAAACTGAAAAGTCACTGTAAATCTGTCCTTCACATCCAAAAGTCGTATGTGCCATTAAACAGCCTAGCCTTAGCACTCGTGACATTTCTTGAAAGAGAACAAATAATAAATTTCATGCCTCTTACGCTGCAAAAAAACTACCTGACAACTACTAGTTACAGACGAACAGACACACGACAAATTTAATGATCTGTAAAATGAAGGTATAAGCCTAAAAACAATAGGTTACGTCAGAACTAGAAAGCTAAAAACGTGTCAAATAACCAGAAGAGAAAGTAATTTCCGGGACTTATAAATAAATGCGTTATTAAATAAATGTAATATATATATATATATATATATATATATATATATATAAGACTTCCTGGATGACAAGGACACGACAAATTGTCGACAACATTGCGGTGACGACGGCGGTGACGGACATGATCTACACCGCACGCTCTCGCGGGGAGTAGCACTAAAACTAGTTTTAAAGCTCAAAACGTCCGGAGAAACTTACGAATGTATAGCACGGCATTTCTCCCACGATGTTTATCGCACGCAGACGACCTCGACTCTTGCGTAAGAAATTACAATTACCCATATTTACAGAACTCCATATTACGGTACGCGAGCAGGAAAATATATACATCGCTTAAAAAAAAAAAAAAATGTGCGTGACATTTCCCGGCATGCATCGCACCTAGAAGTCTCCCCCTATCGTGGACATGCGACAGGATTTTCCTCTTTTCTCTAACTGGACTGTGGCAATGTCGCAGCTTCTCTAAAGCTCGCCACTCAAATCCTGCGCAATTACCATCTGTAAGGTCGGATGGAATTCGATTATTCACATTTCCCTCATTATTTCTGGCTCTTTTATCGAAGAGAGGAGTGGAGATCGAGAGACAGTGAGAACGTAGGAAATAATGAGTGAGGAATAAACCGCGACACGCACGCGCGCGCACACACGCACGAGCGCGAACACACACGCACGAGGGCGCACACACACGCACGCACGCACACACACACGCAGGCACGCACGCACGCACGCACGCACACACGCACGCACACGCAGGCACGCACGCACACGCAGGCACG
>NW_014577484.1:19137-23413 GCF_000485595.1 Priapulus caudatus
CCAGCCCGATGTTCAGAACAACACCCCCGCGATGTCAAGGAATCACCCGATGTTCAGGAAACCGCGATGTTGCAGGACATCCCGATGTCTCATGAAGCACCCGATTGTTCAGGAAGCATGGGTGGCCGAGACGGCGTCGTGTGGCTGCAGCGTCCGAATGTTCAGGAACACCCGATTGTTCAGGCAACACCCCGATGTTCAGGCACACCGAGTCAAACACCGAATATTTCTTGCACTATTTATCGCTGGAACTAAACGAATTGAACATTTCATATGATATATTACACACTTGTCATTTCACCCCAACTAAATTCTCGTAGTTAGTCTTACAAAAAGCGCTACAACACTTAAAGATCCGGCTGCTCGACACGCACGCGACGCACGCAGCACGCACGACGCACGCACGCACGCACGCATGCCACGCACGCACGCAACGGCACGCACAGCACACACGCAGCGCACGCACACAACGCACGCACGCACGCACGCGTAGCACGCACGCACGACACACATCTTCTCGCCTACTCCGTAATATATAACAAATACACCAACCATATCTATAGATAAAATAGCACAGGAGTCGATATCTTGAAAATCAACCTTTTAATACCCACTTGATGAAAGCTGCTTTCTAAATTCACGGCCTTCTGCTATATCAAGGCCTAACCAAAATCTGTAAGTCACAAAGATTTTTACTTTCTGCTACACCAACTAAGCTGCAAGTGATGTTGTATTAACCTGCAGTGTTGGTGACGAACACAAAGATAAACAACGACGAATTTAACAAGAACACGAATCATTACTTTTATTTTGTTGGTCAGTCATCGAACTGCCTTTAACACCGTTTCCATGACAACAGCCTTCGATGTAGTCGCACACGCGTGGTCCTGCACGCAAGATCTTACACATACAAAAACAGTAATCATATGGTTTTGTCAATTCTCCGTCGAACACTAATCTTGTAAGCCAAGCTGGCATCAACGCCTTGCCTAATCCGCAGGCAAATTAGAAAAAAAGATTGAAAAAGAATCGAGGATTTTTAATAGTAGGAAAAGCTTTAACGGATAGAATCAAGACTTTACGCAGGTTTTTGTTTTCATGCGTAATAATATTTCTATTATTAATTCATAATAAAAATTGTGGAAATGAGCTCGCGTGTCTTAATCTAGTGTTAGTAACCGGAGGCTACCAATAAATAATTGTAAAAAATCCACAACCAGAAGTTCTGTAGCACGGTGCAATATACATAAATGTGGCTAGCCAACTAAGGCGAAACTGAAATCACTGTAAATCTGTCCTTCACATCACTAAAAGTCGTAGCTGCCATGTAAACAGCTAGCCTTAGCACTCTGTGACATTTTCTTGAAAGACGAACAAATAAATAAATTTCATGCATCTTACGCTGCAAAAAACTAGCCTGACAACTACTAGTTACAGGACGAACAGACACACGACAAATTTTAATGATCTGTAAAATGAAGGTATAAGCTAAAAACAATAGGTACGTCAGATAGCTAAGAAGCCTAAAAACGTGTCAAAATAACCAAGAAGTAGAAAGTAATTTCCCGGCGACTTATAAATAAATGCGTTTATTAAATAAATGTAATATATATTAATATATATAGATATATATATATTATAAGACTTCCTGGATGACAAGGACACGACAACATTGTCGACAACATTGCGGTGACGACGGCGGTGACGGACAATATCTACACCGCCACGCTCTCGCGGGAAGTAGCCATAAACCTAGTTTAAAGCTGCAAAACGTCCTGAGGAAACATACGAATGTATAGCACTGGCATTTCTCCCACATTGTTATGCGCACGCAGACGAGACCTCGGACTCTTGCGTAAGAAATTACAATTACCCATATTTTACAGAACTCCGTATAATTACGGTTACCGCGAGCAGGAAAATATTATACATCGCTTAAAAAAAAAAAAAATGTAGCGCTGTACAATTTCCGGCTATGCATCGCATTCCTGAGAAGGTCTGCCCGCTAATCGTGGACCATTGCGACATGCTCGCCACTCAATCACTGCGCAATTACCAATCTGTAAGGTCGATGAATTCGATTATTCACATTTCCCGCTCATTTATCTTCTGGCTCTTTTTATCGAAGAGATGGAAGTGGAGATTCGAGAGACAGTGAGAACGTACGGAAATAATGAGTTGACAGGAATAAAACCGCGACACGCAACGCGCCACACAGCGCAGCGCACACACGCGCAACGGAGCGCGCCGACACACAGCACGCCACGAGCAGGGCCACACACACGCACGCACGCAGCACGCACGCACGCTACGGCACAGCAGGCACGCACGGACGCAGCGCACGCGACGCAGCCACCAGGCACGCGCGCACGCCGTCAGCGCGAGGCCACCAGCGGCGCACGGCAAGGCCACGCACGCGACCGCAGGCAAACGCAACGGCAGCACGCACGCGCACGCAGGCACGCACGCAGGCACGCACGCCAGCAGCGCACGCACACGACACAGCAGCAACTAATGTGTACTTACGGAGGAAGTATGTTATGTACTTACGGCGGGTGTACTTTCATGCGTTTCGTTGAAGAACCAACAAACCTAGCCAACAGAGATCGAAGCGAAAAGAAAGAAAGAGAGGAGAGAGAGAGAGAGAGAGAAGAGAGAGAAGAGAAGAAAGAGAGAGAGAGAGAGAGAGAGAGAGGAGAGAGAGAGAGAGAGAGAGAGAGAGAGTCAGATAAGAGATGGCTGGGTGGAAAGGATTTATGGCTTTACTTAAACAGGGATAGAGAAAGTAGGATAAATATCTAGTGAGACGTACGGACCATATTGCTGAGCATCACAGAGCATTCGCACCGCTGCGCTATCACACGTGATCCGGTTTTGATTGTGCAGCAGATCGACTCGCGGCTTCCGAGTATTGATCGCACCACACGTTGATTATCTGCAGGAAGGACAGATTTAATTACTGATTATCTGCGCAGCTTTCCGCAGATTTAACGATATTAGATTTAATCAAGATTGGAAGAGAGCGCACTGCAGAATCGTTCCATCGCGCGGACTCATTGTACGGCCGCCTATTATAGAAATTATTAATACTAGAAGTAATTTTACCGGGTACTGATAATTGACCGGCGCGGATAATTCATTTCAAGTGTTTCGGCGGAATTGCAGCAGAGCTACGTCGTTTAGCGCGATGATGACGCACTTGTGATCCTCTCAGTACCAGTGATTCATCGACATATAGCTCGAAGCATATGATAAAATTCCCGCGGTCAACGCGTTTTAATATCTTCCAGCGAAAAGATTCATTCATAAATGTAGATTTCATTCGAAGGCGATTGAAGCCAAAAAATTATCGCAAATTACCAGAGGCTTAAAGAAGCCACTTGGTTTTTATCGGTTAAAGGAACAGGAGAATGTGGAGAATATCGGGTGAGGGATTCACCGCATCGAAAGCCAGGGGAATGCAATTGTCATGATATCGCTCGATAAAGCCTGGCTATTGGGCAAGTCCAAGAAAAGTTTTCCTTGCGGTCCAATACATACCATGTTTTCTTAATTACATAATCATTCCAATGACAAATAACATATAAATTCTTGTGGTTATTCTCCTTGCAGATGTCCAACATTAGATTAAAAAACAGTGAAATAAATGACTATCTTAATTGCTTTTCAGATGGTTAAACTTTTTGACTGTTCCATACGTAACGTGCGCAAACTCTTGAACTTGCCCTATAGTTGGCCGCGTGGGGCTAGCGCAATAAATGATTTGCCAGGCATGCGTTTTTGTCATCAGAATCTGTTGTGATGTCACAGGAACGTGCTGTCATGCCTGCATACCGATTGTATGTCGTCTCTACTATCCTGGAAAGAATTAACTAGCCGATCAATACTTCCAATTTGTTTCTAATGTTTTTAAAGTTACTATAGCTCCAGTTTCAGGCTCAGATATGTCGGTTTAAAGAACACATAGATCTTAACTACACGTTCCCACAATAGCATAGCTCTACTATCGAAATACACACACACGCAAGCACGCACGGACTCAAACGCATGCGCGCGCACGCATTCGCACACACGCACGCACGCACGCAAACGCACGCACACGCACACACACACACA
This sequence comes from Priapulus caudatus, assembly GCF_000485595.1. Lineage (NCBI taxonomy): Eukaryota > Metazoa > Priapulida > Priapulimorpha > Priapulimorphida > Priapulidae > Priapulus > Priapulus caudatus. The sequence goes on from NW_014577484.1 coordinate 23,254, forward strand.
CGCAGCGAGAGAGAGAGAGAGAGAGAGAGAGAGAGAGAGAGAGAGAGAGAGAGAGAGAGAGAGAGAGAGAGAGAGAGAGAGAGAGAGAGAGAGAGAGAGAGAGAGAGAGAGAGAGAGAGAGAGAGAGAGAGAGAGAGAGAGAGAGAGAGAGAGAGAGAGA
>NW_014577484.1:24835-26376 GCF_000485595.1 Priapulus caudatus
TGTGAGTTTACTTCTCTCTCTCTCTATTATGTATATATATATATATAGAGAGAGAGAGAGAGAAAGAGAAAGGGTGGGAGAGAGAAAGAGAGATAGAAGGAGAGAGAGAGAGAGAGAGAGAGAGAGTGGGAAGAGAGTAAAACACACGGACACCCATGTAGATATGAAAATAAATGTAGCAAAAATAGAATAAGTTGTCAAATTTTGCTAACAGCAAGCTTTCAAGAATATCTCTCTTCATCAGGCTATACAATACCATGACAACAAAACATAACACCCCACGCTGTGCCTACGTGTGTGTTCTTGTCACTGTATAGAATATATATATATATATGTACGTGAGAACAACTCAAATCAAATAACTACTGAGCTTCTCACTGGGAAATTGTGACGACGCCATGTTGAAAAAAATGGCGGCTCTCCGACTGCCGGCATATGCCTGCATCGCAACCCTAATATAACGTGTGAATTAACAGGTGTACGGCACATTTCCTCACTGCCCCATATTCCCCGGTATTACGTACTATATTCACATCGCTATGTGAAATATAATATCAAGAGCATATAAAGAAGGAGAGCGTACAACGGTAAAATGCTGAAACCATGTTGCAGTATTAGTCGAATTAATAAACTTTCCCCGTATTATTTTGACGATTCTTTGCAGTATTATTGATCAGCTGTCCTACCTTGTTAATATAAAACAAACCGCATGTCCCTACGATGCCCATACGCTGAGATAATGAAATCCGGTATTTTCGCCGAAAACTGACTCGAGATCAGTCAGTTACTGTGACTGTTTCTCGAAGTGTTATAACTTCGGTAAACCTCGGGTGTTTTCGTCAATGATTGACAAATGGAATGAATGACGTCTGTTATTGATTGCCATAGTGATGACCCTCACCTGTGCCCACCTCACGCCCACCTCACGCTGGTAGTATGACGTGAGTCAGCGCCACTATGGCGCTACACAGCGGCGACCGGAAGCAACACACTGGCCACACTTCGAGAGAGGGTCGCAGTATTGACTAATGTCTAGTCGGTGTTCAGCGAAAATACCAGATTTTCACCGCTCATTATCTCAGCGTATGTGTATCGTAGGGACATGCGGTTTATTTTATATGAACAAGGTAGAACAGCTGATCAATAATACTGCAAAGAATCGTCAAAATAGCACGGGAAAAGTTTATTAATTCAACTAATACTGCAACATGGTTTCAGCATTTTACCGTTGTACGCTCTCCTTCTTTATATGCTCTTGATAATCTACTATATAATAGTAGAAAGAGCCGAAGTGTCGTTTTACGTATCTCCTCCGAAACCGTGCCGCGTGTGCTCGCGCGAATCGAGCTGGGGCCCCTTCTGGACGTCCCGAATACATTCCGCTACGTTAGAACGCGTATGTGTATGTGTATGTGTATGTGTGTGTGTGTGTATGTGTATGTGTGTGTATGTGTATGTGTATGTGTATGTGTATGTGTATGTGTATGTGTATGTGTATGTGTGTGTATGTGTATGTGTATGTGTGTGCGCGCGCGCGTGTG
>NW_014577484.1:26401-29061 GCF_000485595.1 Priapulus caudatus
CCCCCCCCCCCCCCCCCTACATGCCGCTTATATAAACATATCTTTTTGTCATTTACTCCATAATACTGCTGAGAGTTCTGTGCCCCCCCCCCCCCGGATACTGCGGAACGTACCCTGGGTACGGTGGGTGTATACCGGAACGTACCCTGGTACTATCTAATATTGCGCGGACCGTACCTCGTCCTACTCACTAACGAGCTCTAGGGAGTCGCTACCCTACTCCCTAACCCCAACCCAAACCTAACCCTAACCATATCAAATAGCCACCAGCTAGGGTACGTTCCGGTATACCTGGGGGACATAGACCCTATGGAGCCATATTACTATTAATATTATGTCTCAGGTGTTCTAAGTTGGGTTGTGCTGTCATATAAATGTCATACGTAACAGTTTTTTCCCATGCTTATTATCTATTAGACCGATTTCTAAATATTGATATTGGGTGCAATGTCATTGTCGGCATGTTTACCCAATGTTCCTACTGTGTCCCATTATTAGTATAGTAGTATGAATTAGTAGCACGATTTTACCCAGCGCAGCGGGTACCCGCAGCTAGTATATATATATAGAGAGAGAGAGAAAGAGAAAGGGTGGGAGAGAGAAAGAGAGATAGAGGGAGAGAGAGATAGAGAGAGAGAGAGAGAGAGAGAGTGGGAAGAGAGTAAAACACACGGACACCCATGTAGATATGAAAATAAATGAGCAAAAATAGAATAAGTTGTCAAATTTTGCTAACAGCAAGCTTTCGAGAGTATCTCTCTTCATCAGGCTATACAATACCATGACAACGAAACATAACACCCCACGCTGTGCCTACGTGTGTGTTCTTGTCACTGTATAGAATATATATATATATATGTACGTGAGAACAACTCAAATTAAATAAATACTGAGCTTCTCACTGGGAAATGTTAGACGACGCCATGTTGTAAAAAATGGCGGCTTTCCGACTGCTGGCATATGCTTGCATCGCAACCCTAATATAACGTGTGAATTAACAGGTGTACGGCACGTTTCCTCACTGCCCCATATTCCCCGGTATTACGTACTATATTCACATCGCTATGTGAAATATAATATCAAGAGCATATAAAGAAGGAGAGCGTACAACGGTAAAATGCTGAAAAACCAGATAAAAAAAACATGAAAACCGAGAGGTAAAAAGCGTAACACATTTTTGCGTTTTAGAACGTAATTGAAAACGTTCGGATCGTTAAAGGTGGAATGAATATATATGCCAGCGCATGTCTACGTAGGGCGTCCTACTTTACGAAATCGATTGCTTACAAGTGATGAAGATATAGACATACGGCGCAAAAAAGTTACACGACGCAAACCAGAGTGCGATTTCCCGGATCCCCTCCCCACGACGCCTACACAGGAAAAGACAGCTAGGGTCAATGTTTTTTTTAATATAGAAAAGCTTCGAGCAACCTTTATGAATCATAGATGAAAATTCCATCTCGATTAAAAATATGTACTTATTTTGTTTTCTTTTGTTTTCTTCTTTTTTTTTGGTTTATATTATTATTTCCAGATTTGACACAAGTACATACATTTACACATAGAGCTGATCAAATATGTAGACACATACAGGGTCAGTGTTTGTCGAGAGGAAATATTAGTAATCTGAGGAAATCTTAGCCAATCTAAGACGCCCTCAACCGGACGGCTGGGAAATGAGTATAAGGTCTAGCAATCACCGGTGCCATCGGCCCCCGCAAGCATGGAAATCGGGCCCAAAGTAGCGAGGCGCGGTGTAGACTACAGTTTCACTTCAATTCAGTAGTGTTTATTTTCTTTAGTATAGAATTTCATGGCAATTCGGGCCACCACGCGCACTTTATAGTGGGGCGGTTTACCTAGGATATTCAAACCTATTGTGCATTTTTTGATAAAAGCACCAATTTTGGCATGACCAATATATTATGAACAAAGTTGGATGTGGAGCCATCGCCCAACTGCCCCCTGAGCGCAATCGACGTTTGGCGCAGAAAGCGCACGTACACCAGGACCGTCACCTCCAGTTGCAGAACAGTTGCCCAGTAGTCGAACTGGGGGCAGGTCTCCGCTTTTTGCTGGCACCAATCGTCGAACTCCAGCTGCTCGTTGCGTGTGTCACCCAGCTGGTCAATGTAGTGGTTGTAGGCGTGCTGCTGCAGGGTGAAGAGGGCTGCTGCTGTCACTTGATGAGGCCTCCTGGTTCGACTGACATGGGATGCCCGCAGGAAGGAGTCCGCTGTTCTTGTCCCTGTCCGCAGTGGCTCTGGCACACACCCTGGAGGAGGAAGCCGAAGTGTGGGTGTCCTTCGGCACGGGCAAGGCTTTCCGGTTCTTGGCAGCAGCCCATGAGATGGCGTGGGCTCTGGGCCCTGAGAAAGCACAGTCACTACCGATGTTTCATGCTTTGACGGGCTGCGACACGGTCTCCTGCTTCGCCGGACATGGCAAGAGGACAGCATGGGCAGTGTGGACAGCTCAACCTCAGCTGACCCAGACACTCACTGACCTCTCCACTGCACCAGATCATATTGATGAAGATGCCATGCACACCATCGAGAGGTTCGTCATCCTGCTTTACGACAGAACAAGCACCGCAACCGATACCGACAAGGCACGCCGCAAACTGTTTGCAAAGAAGAGCAATGTCCAGCTGATCC
>NW_014577484.1:29742-32029 GCF_000485595.1 Priapulus caudatus
CCCAAAATGTGACTATAAGAGCTATCTGGAATGTATTGATTCAAAACATTCAATAAACATTTACTGAAACCTTCAGCATCAAACTTTATCTAACTTCTGTGTGTTTTTTGGGTGTCTGCTGGCGGCCATTTTCCAAAATGGCCGCCACGGCTACCAGGGGGCAGTCGGGCGATGGCTCCACATCTAAATTTGTTTATAATATATTGGTCTACCTCTGTGCCAAAATTGGTGCTTTTATCAAAAAATTCACAATAGGTTAGCTTACCCGCTGTACTATTATACATTTAATCGCCTGCATGGCGCGTAATACACAACTATAACGGCCCAAATGACCACTAAATTGTTCAATAAAGCCTAGAGGGCGTGATATATAGCTGTGGATATAATAGCAATCTGGGCCACCACGTATACACAACCGGCAAGTTCGTTACTGGTCACGATGCCGAGTATATAATTCTGTTGCTCGGATGGTTCGTTAGAGAAGCGATACAGTATGGCTGCATGGCTACACACATAGATGAGGCGTGCACGGCTTTAGCACACTGATCGCAAGACACACGTTCGTGCGACGCAATCAACGCCAACACAGCTGAAAATGACAGGTTAGCTTCAGTCTCCGACTTTCCTCGCCTAGTAGCAGCGATTTAGTACCCTCGCTATTTATGGAAACGAGGTAATAGCCTTCATCGAGGTCCAAACAACAGCCATCCATGGTAGCTCTACCGGTGTAGTCCTTTCGCTCCCGCTACAGGTGCCACCTAGCGGAAGCAAAGGGGCCTCCCGCCACAGACGCCCCCTATAGCGGGAGCGAAGGGGCTACACCGGTAGAACTACCATGGATGGCTGTTGTTTGGACCTCGATAAAGACTATTACCTCGTTTCCATAAATAGCGAGGGTACTAAATTATAAAAGCCTATATAACTGATGCTCCACTAAACGCAGACGCTGTACTAACGTTGTGAGTGCCTAGCTCTATCTCTGACATTATATATTAATATTAAGCTGAAATTTAAGCGGAAATTAAACTTAAATTTTAAGCTGCATTTAATTTAAGCTGCTTTACACAGCACCCGTTTCTTCTACAACGCCCCTAACAAGTTCGCGTAAAAGTAGCCAGCCTAGCTGTAACCTAAATCTCGCAGCAATTGCACATATATATCGTAAGCAATTTATGAAGTAACTAGACAGAGGGCACTCACGGATAGTGCATACCTCCGCCAGCGACATACGCCATAGGCCATACGACTCACGAACACACGAATAACCCACGATATACCCATGTAACATGTATGTGTTACGAGCTGGCTCGCCGCTCGCTGCTGGCTGCTGCTGACTGCTGCTGGAGCTGGCTGTGGCTGGCTGGCTGGCTGGCTTGACTCGACGCGCTAATATCGATCGCGCGAACACACTAACACACGAACACACTAACACACGAACACACGAGACCGATCACATAACCTCCTCCAACTCCGTTAGGCGGAGGTAATTAAACTACAGATGATCACATTCCCATCAGCACTAACGATCACGACCACGAGCATCAACAATATAGCACGTAGGCATGAAACCTTTTCATTCCGATTAGTTAAGCGAGTGGGTAATTGGTTAGCTGATCGCAGGAATTTCTTAACTGAATGGCAGACCACTCGACAGACTCGTTAGATTGCTATTCGGCTAGGCAAGCTAAGCTTCCAGACTGACGTGTGGATCGGTTTTATACGCCACTTTGAAGCTGACTGTACGAGAAAATTGCCACACGCGAGTTCACTTCAAGTCGCTAACTAAGACGATGCCAAGAACAAAATTAATAAACACCAGGGGCCCATTGTCAGAAACATCGTTAGGCTAATAGGTTAAGGCTAATGTTAATACTAATTTTGTTTCTGACAACGGGCCCCTGGGTTATGCAAGTGGTTACAAGCTGTCGAGGGTATTATGCATAAAGTCGCAGGGACAACTATATGAACAAAATCCTCGATTTTTTTAGGTGTCATAGTAATTACAAAATCAACATTTCATTGGCTGGTGCCACCAACTCCAGGGACGCGAACAACAGCTTATGCAGATGTGTTAACCACAGACCCGCTCATCTATCGAACCTATATTGATAAATAAATCCGTAACAGCCAACCATTAAATTTAATTAAATTTAAACGAAAAAACAAAAAAGATTAGGATAGGGGTAATGTCAAATGAACGCAATTTTTCGGCCTAATGCTGAGCATTAACCACGTACAATCAAGAGCTAATATTGCATTATGTATTATTATTATTATTATTATTATT
>NW_014577484.1:32039-39472 GCF_000485595.1 Priapulus caudatus
CACTGTGTGTCTAACACGACAAAGTTGACCGTCTTTCCCGTTAATTATTGACTGTGCGACGCCCAGGATCACAGCTCCGAGGTTGGTCACATCGATCCTTCTAAATAAATTAGTGTCCATTCAGTATAGCTACGACGTATAACTAGGCTAAACATCGGCATGCAGTGTCTAGCGCCGGACACTTAGCGCTAGGAGCACCAGCGGTGTTACCCCATGGACCTCGTCCCGTACCAGACCATCAGAATCCTTAGTACATAATGTTTTTTTGTACCAATGTTACTCGTAAATCGCAATTCCCGTATATCACTGAATGTAACGGCAATTATAGTAGTGACATAAACAACTAGCAAAATATACCATGCACGTAGTGCTGGTGTAGCAATGCAAATTCGAGAGAACCGGCTCGCGAGGGTAAACACGTGTACACCAAAAAGAGCACGGCCGCGTATAAAAGGGTGAAAGGTCGGAAGATGTGTTGGGGGGGATGTAAGGAAAGAGATGTATAGGAGAGAGAGTGAGTAGATTAGAGATACGATAGACGTTTGCAAATGCACTGTGGATCAAATAAACAACATTCTCTTATGACATATAGCCTGCTTGTTCGCCTCATACAGAGACCGAGTCATTTTTCAACACTACACTGGGAGATAGAGTCATAGTACAGGAGCTAAGGGATGTAATTGTGTATAACTAAGCCCTGAGGCTTGCTGTAGGTAATCACTACGGCGTATGAGCCTTAAATGACTCACTTGATGTGCTACGCAAATGTCGATAACAACCACACATATCAATGCGCCAATAACCCAGGAATTAGCTGGGTAAAATAATGTATATATTTAACAAACAGAATAGTTCCGGATAGTCAGTGACAATCAGTGTAGCGGTGATCTTACGAGTGGTGGCTCCTATTAGCAGATAGTAGTAGAGGGTGGAGGCTGGCCTGTGTTAAATCTTTCGAGCAGTGTCGTCGGTCGGTAGGGTGCTAACGGTGACGTAATATTCTCCAAGTAGGATCATCAGTTAGCATCTCCAGATGGCAGCGTCTCCAAATAGGTTCAGAATCTCCAGACGACAGAGGTGTTCTATCTAGGTGGACTGACTTATCGTGAGCCAGCCGCCGTGGCCGGAGCCAGTCGGCTGTCGGTCCTGCTCTCGGTCCGACTGTCTCTGCTCTGAGTGTTTCTCCTCTCAGGCTCATGTTGACTTCTCAAGAGGGCGTATTTATTACAAAACTGCGTGCCGTGACTTGTCTTGCGCAACTTGTGAGGTCGCGCGTTTTGGACTTGAGGGCGAGAGGGTGTTAGTTATAGCTTTTGCTTATACTCTAATTGTTCAATTTACCGAAGGTTGCATAGAAACGCAGAAAACCTGCGTTATTTTTAGGTCTTTGAACTGTAGTAAAGTTTGTTAGTTTCGTTACCTAGATATTTAATAGCCTAGAGAATCCGTTACTATATGTGCACTTTTTTACAAAAGCATGAAAATTGTCACACATGTAGTTTAAGATATGTGCATTCATATAAGATCGGGTTCCCATCTCCATCGGCATGGTATCTGGGCGGCATCTTGAATTTCAAAATGGCCGCCATTAAAATCCATTGTCCTTCATTTTTCAACAAATATTTAACACAGAAACAAGATCTTGGCGTCTAAACAAACATTATCAGGATCAAGGAACCCATTGCAATCGAAATAATTATCGCTCGGTGGTCGCCATCTTTAATTTTAGAATGGCCGCTATTATCAAATAGTTTGTGTAATGTAGCAAAACTACCATTTAACCATTTTTAACCATTATTATCAATTACCATTATTATTGATATTTTGATGCAATTATGGTTATTTAAAATTATCAACAAACCCTATAATAATTATCATTAAGCATTACTATCAACAAACTTTCCCTACATTTGATTCCTGATGGAAAGAGGAACAAGAATTCTTGTAAATGTTGTTTAAAAAAAAAAAAATTAGAAACTCTGACCACTCGATAGAGCAGGAACTCTTGTACGTGCTGTTGTTTAAAAAACTAGAAACCTTAATTGCTGCATCTGACAGCGTGTAGGGATGTGGTACGTTCGGTGTGCCGTTTCTGTGGCGGTCGGGGAAGATTAACGAAGCCTACTTTTTGGCGTAACATCGCGCTGCTTTGTAGGCTATTTCACGTGCGTGCCGTAACGCGATAGTCCCTTACAACGACAATTCTAAAGGTTGGCATTGTGATATTTCTCGAGAGAGAAAAAACGTCTGCTGGTTTATCGGATTTTTTGGTATATGGATAGCTGCCTATGGGAAATGATTTCACACCGTGATACGTAGAGATCACAAGCACATTTATTACCAAAGTCGAAATGTTCTTCTACATCCTTTTTGCTTATTATTGCCGACAATTTCATGTATGAATGCCGTTCAAAAGCTCCTCTGCAACACACAAGTGCACCGCACGCACGCCGCTGTGCACAAACAACAAAAATAGAGTGGAAATATTAACTAAATTATTTTTAAGAGTTTTACTTTTTGTTAGAGGATTTCGCGTGCAGCGCAGGGCTGTGTCGCCGAGCCAGACATACACGCGATAATGATGACATCATGAGCTAATAATAGGTATTATAGGTAATAAGGTGCATTAGGTACATTAGAAAATCATACTTAGGTATTATTAGCTCTTGATGACATCTGAAAGGAAGTGATGCAAACTCGCTCGCACGTAGGAGTGCGCGACATCCCGAGACAGAAATGCATCAAGGTCGAAATCTCCGGGGATTAAGGGATGAAAGATCTGTGACGGGAGTGGACGGCGGAAGCGGCGGCGACATTCAGAAAGATTTCCGGTTCGAGTTCCTGCTGTCCCGAACACTACCCGTCTAGAGCAGTGACGGGAACTTTCCCCCAAAACAGTACAATAAAAATATTAGGGGGGCAGTTTAAATTTCAGGGGGTTTAGCTTATTGCATGAAGCGCGAAGATTTTAGATTCATGTTCTTGGAAACTGGTGCTAATTTTATGCTCAATTATGCAATATAAGCATAAACATTTAGAGCAAATGTCTAAAGGAAAGAATCGCAAGTCTGTTTTATAGCAGTTCCGAGCAGTTTTAAGAATAGATTGACGTAATTTTCATGCCAGTGGCCAGGAAAATGTAACGGAATCCTAGGAAACGTTAAGCGAATTGTATTAAGGTAATGGTAGCACTCACACCGTATCTATTCCATTGATCATGGAATGTTTACCTATGCATGCAAACACTCGCATTCTGAGGAGACCGTCCGACAATATTCCGGGACCCAAGATTATTTTTACTCGCTACTTTATTTCTACTTTATTACCCAAACTCAGCATATCTGACACCCAATAGCGCCACCTACTGTTTTTAACCTACTAGAGTGTTACTAGAGTCAACTATACAATATTAAGTGCCTATCATACAAAGAGAACACTGCGGCTCAGAAGAGCTTAGATCCAAGATCAAGGAGGTCGCCTTGAGCGACGGGCGAGAGTTATTTTTCATCTCTGTCGGAGTGAGAAGGTTTCTTTCAACCTTTCCCAGCAATCAACTGCATATTCGGTTGCATAGTCGAACGTTATTTTGGCGAGCATGCAAACGTTCTGATTTTGCAAGAAACGCGGGCGTAAATTTGGTGCCAGTGACAGTCAAAAACCTGGGTATTCCTTTGCGGACGCAACGTACGGTACTACCTACAACTCTATCGATCTACGGACCATACGCAAGGAAGATGAAGAAAGAAGAAGACTGTGGAGAGAGAAACGGAGAGCGGATGAGAGAGCAAGAGAGACGGAGGAAGAGAGAGAGAGAGAGACGGAAACAGGAGCAAGAGTAGGAGAAACGAAGAACGATGGCGAGAGATCGACAGAGACGAAGAATGGCGGAGAGCGAGACGCGAGGAACAGAGCGAGACGCGGGAGAGAGAACGGTGGATACGTACACGGCGTGAGAACTATGTGAGTAAGTCAGCGTGAAGGAAGGAAGGCCCGGTGTTGCATCCGTGATACTGCGAGGGCAAGTCCGAGTCTCGACCTATGTGAGAGAGAGAGAGAGAGAGGAGAGCAGAACAGAGAAGGCAAGGCTGACAGAACAGAGACAGAGCGTGATCGTCAGGAATGTGTATTTCTATCTGTTTTTTCTTTGTTTTATGTACGCGGTATATTTTTTATGGTAGATGCTTGTGACCGTTTCTTTGTGCGGGAAAATCTTTTGCGTGAAACGTTGCCTAGAAATTTGTAATCGTTTTCTTGAATTTGTCGTAACGGTACGTTTACACTATATTGTCAGACTGCTAAACACATTCTTCAATTAGAGTTTATGAAGTATAATGTATATATAATAAGAATATAATGGAGCACATAGCCGGAAACGTGGTTTCGGTAATGCGTGTCGGTATACGCATACGCCACGTACGTTACAGCATAAAATGACGCAAGAGTGAGAGTAATTGCAGCGATATCAAAATGTTCACTGCCAAATGTGTTGAAGTTCTGACTTGTATGGTGATCGAACTGTATCGTTACTTGTTTTGTATAGGAAGCCTTATGATTCATATGTGTTTTCTTATGGTATTTTGATTGTTGTTATGTTTGTGTATTGATTGTGGGTTGTTTAATCGGACATAAAGACGTTTCTCTCGTTGGGTTGAGTTAGGAAAGTATTACGGTAGTAATTTTTTTGGATTTGTTTAGGTTTAGGTTGAAGTGTAGATCAGCGGGGACGCTGAATCGATGACAGGGTAGTCATCGTCTTGGAGAAGGGAGAGATAATGTAACATGTGTTTTGCAGATGTACATAGAATAGTCAGTAGAGTTAGACTAGGGTTTTTTTGAGTAATAGTTTATCTAGACACAGCGTCGCGCATATTGTGCGGCTGCATTGATGTTACAGGGAATTGGATAAACCTGCGTGTTTTTAGGTTAGGCAGTTTCACGAGTGAGTGTGTAATAGGGGTGCAGATCGAGTGGAGAGATGTAGGAGTCGGGAGTCGGCTGGTGATCGCGAGAGGACGAACACGCGCTACGCGCGTGTGCGCGTTCTTTGTCTCTTTGTGCGATGTGTCTACACTGTATGAGTTATTAAAGTTTATTCCGGTTACCACACAAGTTTTGGATTCCTTCTACTTCATCTTTTATACAACGAACTCATAAATATATGTTACAGCATCTTACACAAGAGACGCGCCCCATTGATAAAAAAAATCCCCATCCCGTAGATTAGTGCATATATAATGAGTGAACGTTTTAGCCAGCGCAGTCTAATCACACTAAACTATGCGAAATACGCATTATTATCGCTAATGCATCTACGCTATGTATATCTCTCTGCTTCTCCAACTAACTCTAAATTTCATCGCATCGCCAGAATTGTTTGAATATTTACGAGCATATCCCAGGAGCTAGCAGTCAGGTTTTTAGACATCAGTTGTACGGCTTCAGGTAGGTTTTATATCTATGCACGTCTACTATTTAAATGTACGCTATGTATATCTCTCTGCTTCTCCAACTAACTCAAAATTTCATCGCATCACCAGAATCGTTTGAATATTTACGAGCATCTTCCAGGAGCTAGCAGTCAGGTATTTAGACATCAGTTGTACGGCTTCAGGTAGGTCTTATATCTATGCACGTCTACTATTTAAATTCCTACACGAAAATAATCGTTAAAAGAATTTTCATTGGGCGTGTCAATCGCCGATTTTATTGTTATGGACTCGCAGCTCACTGCGTTTCCACAATTTCTTGCGATGAACCATGGAGTTTTGATGCTGAACATAAAACCATTCTCTCATAACAGCTCACTTTGATACGTGCCACAAATTATTCGGTCGAAGCTCAGCGAAGCACTATATGTAGTAAGCGAGCTATTTCCTACTAGCAAATAGTAACACAAACACTAACCCTGAATCCGAATTCTAACACAAACACAACCCCAACACTGGAACTGGTAATGACCATGACGCTGACGCTGACACTGACCCTGGCCTTTACGATGACACCAACACCAACACCAACACCAACTTATATATATATATTACTGGAGAATAGCATCACGGTCGATCAAGGAGTGTGAAATAGTGCGTCACAAATTGATTACTCGATATATATCTACAAATTGTTCGGTTACACATTTGGCTGTTTTCAGAACGTATATATTCGTCTACAATCAATGCGAAACGATAATAACAGGCTGTTCGCTTTTATTTATTCTTCCCGCGTTGTGTATATATATATATAGCTGGCGCAGCTAGTCTGTGAATACTACTATGTATGCAGTGTGAATAATGGCGGTCAAACCACGGTAAATATCAGTATGGTGTGAGCGCTCACGCATATGTACAGCCAGACAGTCGCACGTACACCCACGCATACACACGTACGCGCGGAACCCGCGAGCGTTGGCAGCACCGTATATTGATCTAAATTCATCGTTTACATTTCGCTGGGCATTTCCTTTAGCACGGGTCGCTGTACGTTTCATCATTAAACATCCTCAGGTCATCTTCGCGTGCGAAACTTAATTTTGCACCCGCCCTCGACCCCCCGATATGGTGACAATTAAGCGACGAACCATATACATGACTGTTGTGTATGTGCATAGTTTTGCATATCACCGAATTAACAAACAGTTACTGCATAACACCAGCAGAACACCACACGCGCACGCACGCGCACGCACCCACAACACCCACCCACCCACACGCACGCACGCACGCACGCACGCACGCACGCACGCACGAACGAACGAACGAACGAACGCCACCACTACAACCACAGGCACTTGGGACAGAGTCAGTAAAAACTGAAAATAATATCCAAGTGCTTGTGACCACAACGCCGCCATGTGATTGTCGACTGGCGAACAATATGTGCGACGAACAAGACACACGCACGCATGCGTGCGCCCATACGTGCACACACACGCGTGCACGCACGCACACGCTCGCGCACACACCTCTGCACACATGGCAGACCTTCCATGACACGTCAACGTGTACTTAGTACTAGTATATATAGTACGCGCTACCTGCATGAGTAAATTAATGTGCATGTTGAGGTTCCATATGTGTGTCGCACACCACACAGCGAATCTCAATATGAACATACCGTATAATAGCATCAGAAGTGAATAATAATTAATCGATTAATTAATTGATAATCTATTATTATTCACTCCTGATAGCATATATCTATCACGGCAGCGTAGTAAGAAGAAATCTACGGGCAATTCCTACCTGGTGGTAAATGTAGGGGCGACTCTCACAGTGAATACGCCGAAGCACGACATCTTGGTAAGTTTTTGCCACGTGCCACACTTTGGCATGTAGAGAGAGAAAGCTCACTGTCATTCAAGCTGAAAGAAAACGTTGAATGATTGCAAACACGAAGACACACACACACGCGCGCACGCACGCACGCACGCACGCACG
>NW_014577484.1:39482-56343 GCF_000485595.1 Priapulus caudatus
TTCTCTGTGTCGTTGGCCCTTTCCTTCGTTTGCTCTCTGTCTCTCTCTCTCTCTCTCTCTCTCTCTCTCTCTCTCTCTCTCTCTTTTTCTCTCTCTCTCTCTCTCTCTCTCTCTCTCTCTCTCTCTCTCTATCTATATCTATCTATATCTATATCTATATCTATATATACATATATAGAGAGAGGGAGAGATCAGTGTTCTCATGCACTACATGGTCTACGCTACTACGGTGCGAAACAGTCGCAATCTCTGGTCAGGTTACCATTGTCGTTGCTAGCGCCTACATACTAATCGGTGCTGGGGGGTTTACGCATATATCAAGAGCGAAAGAGAGAATATACCTATTAGGTATTATTAGCTCTTGGTATATGTAATAACGCACGTATATATTGGGGATCTGTTTGCAATATCTCCCTTGCTGTGAAAAGAGGCGAAAAGGTTATTTTCTGGACGCGGGATTGGACCATTTTTTAATCATCTGGTGACATGAAAACAGCCGACAAATTTTTCGTGATTCGCGAATAGAAGTCACCCGGGACGCGGGAAAGCTGAAATTGCTATTTTAATTATAACCGTATACTGCGAAATAACGTATTTTTTTAGCTGGGAAACTGGAAATTGTTCACCACGTACGCCCCCAACCGCCCCTAAGCCATTCTCATTGCCGACACCGCGGCTGTACTTAATTACACTATCAACTTTTAAATGGAAAGTTAAAGAGATTGATTAACTTTACAAGTTTTCGACCAAAAGCAGACATTGTAAATGTCAAAGCTGAGCGCTCAACTAGTTCACGTCAACTGTATAGTTGAGGGAATAGTACACGTTCTAATTTCTCTACGTTTTGTCAGCGAGTTTATCAACCTTTCCGCCATGCATAGCCAACGTTGCCATGCATGCGAACGTAATCTAATTGTGCTCGTTTTTTCTGTCTAAACCATGATCAAATGCACTAGAGTATCACAACTTATGTTGACAACACCGCGGCAATCCCCAGAGGAAATCAGAGATATAGGGTCTAAACAGTGATAACACATATATGTTTTTTTTATATGGGAGAAATATATGTATATATATATACTGTTAATTGTGTCGAACATGAAGTAAATTTTCCTTTCAAAAATAATTAACAATATGAAAAGAAAAAAATTACATTGAGCCACTTTACTGCGGACATGACTATACTAAGTCTGATCACTGATTACAATTAAGTAACACGAATATCATTACATGGCAACATATAAATAAACCAAATTTATTGCTAAAACAACAGTTAGCACTCTAAAAAATGACCATATTATTATATTATCAATAGTATTCAATTTATATCATGTTGACGATAACAATTAACCAGGGATAAGTGGGCGTTCATGCCATATGTAAAGAACCACTGATTTATAGTAACGTGGAAAATTGTTGATCTGTGTGCGTCCATGCGTAATTATAACAGCAAAAGGAAAAATTATTTTACTGCCATTATATTTTTGAATAGGCGAGCACATAATCAGCAGGCTTAAAATGTTCATAGCTTATAACTAGTATGGTGGCCCAGTGTTATAATAGTTTATCACAAGTCTTCGACGTGGCCCACTGTTATCTAATCTATATTTGAGTTCGTATATATGTATGTATGTATGTATGTATGTATGTATGTATGTATGTATGTATGTATGTATGTATGTATGTATGTATGTATGTATATATGACAAATATTTGTCATTATTAACACCTGATTCTTTGTGATCAATCGGGGGTGGCACCAGAGATTGCCCGACACAGGGAATAATTAAGTGATTTCCCCACTGTACTATACTGTTAGTATACTAACTGCCGGCCTATACACTAACTTCCAGTATAATATAATAGAGATCAGTGATTTTTTCCCGTCGCGGGACTAAACTTGAGCTAGGTGGTTGCTGTAGCCCCACTGATCTCTCCCACTGTAGTTCCCACTGTACCACTTAGTCTTCACTTCACTCACACTTCACTCTCCCACTGTAGTTACTAACTTTTAGTATATAGAGATCAGTGTGTAGCCCCCTAGATGGCGTCACTCCTGCTGCCCCCGGTAGTCGCCAGACATAACTAGTCGTGCACGCCAAAAGCGGACGGTGCCCGGGCGTTACGTAGATTGATTGCCACCCACCTTGTCAATTATGAGTTCGTCCTCCATAATTATGGATGGCGTGAACGCAGCGGAACCAATTAGCATAATTTTCGCGATAATATTTCGAGCGATTTATTACGGTAAAATAGGTGGCGTGTCGCACGAGCTCGTTTATATATTGTTGAGCAGCATTTACGACGTGTTCCGACATTGAAAAATATATTCCTCGAACCTGTTTGTCTACATTATGCGTAGTATGCGTGAATCTGTATAGTGATTAACGCGTATTGTCTATAGCAAAGATAACATATAAATCATGTATAAAATAAAATATAACGTTGCCTTGGGAGTATTTCGAGCAAATAACGTATTTACATGACATTGAAATATATATTCCTAGAACATGTCTATATTGTGCATTTTATAGATGAATCTCTAGTCACATTAATTAGCGTGTATTCTCTAGCAAGAATAACACATAAATATACACACATAAAACATAAAAAAAATACACAGAACACATAAATATAACACATAAAATATAAATACTGTAAAATATAGTATAACGTTACTTTTTAGGAGTATTCCGAGCAAATGTATCTCAGAGAAATACAATGCGTATAACACGCGACACGCATTGATCAAATTTTATGCGCAGATGTTTAACATATAATGTCGATGACATAATATACCTCGTGTAATCTCTCTTATTTATAGTCAATTTAACTGATTTACTTTCTATGACGCGTTGTACGTTTTGCCCTAGAATATCATGATCTTTTTCAGCAGGAAACGGTCTAGACTACCACAATAAAAAGTGTGATTAGATTATAGGAATTAAACACGTACACTGACCGCTGGATAAACCAGCACAATCTCGGTTCCACAACAATTTACAAAAACGAAATAACCTATATATTTCGTGTTCATGTACAACCCGCTACAATTGATAGTGGCTGGCAATTATGCGGTCTAGCAGTATCAGTTATGAATACATTAACATATCAATAATACTCATTAATGCAATTATGTTATTAAAACATCATTAACGACCTGGTCCTTGTAAAACAATTTTGCATAGAGAACCTGATTTACTTTTAACGCGGCTATACAGATTTGACGTACAACCATAACTGTCTAAATGACACTCTGAAACCGGCATTGAGTTTACACATAAACTGACAATGCCTCCAACACGTTAGCGTTACATGTCCACTAGCTGCTTCTAAAAGCTTATATTTAATGTTCACAATACAGTGAATAACGAATGTAAACGCCTCCCCCGTAACAGCCACCCTCCATTGCTAGAAGAATTAACAAAAACTGAAACCATTGACATGATCGCTGACCGAACACGTTTCTTTTGTCTAACTACGGAAGAATGCTAATACAATATAAACTGCTAATGTGAATGCTAATATAAGGATCTACACTTCACGCAAAAGGCAGGTTAACCGTCTGTAACGTTTTGCCACTGAAGGAGAGGCTTATGTTGGCCAGTCAAAGACGCCAGTTTCTGCGTCGTCGATACTACCAATTACTCAGTGCCACTGCAGTATAAACGAACACGGAGCTTTTACTGGTCGGGAACACACTTCATAGCTGCTGATTACATTCCTTAGGCTGCTCCCACGCGGCTTCTGTTCGATTCGAAATGGCTGCTTTTCGGAGGAGGTGGGCGTGTAGAATTTGTGGAATTCGTAATTTCATAGACCGTTTGCTGCTTGGAAGTGACTAACGTCGTTCCTTGATTATTTTGTTTCTTGACGTATGGAGTGGGCGATGCACGCATCGACTATCTATCATAACCTTTTATTATTAATCTTTAAAAAAATGTAGTTATCCTTTTTAATTTTTTCTGCCAACATCGACCGCGCCCTTTCAACGGTCTAGGAAGACAGATTATAACATAACTGCCATCCATAATTGAATGGATGCATGGCGTTACAGCAGATAGATATGTGTCTCTATAAAGACGTACCTGGTCTCTACATGTGGTCTCTATACGTACGGTCAAGAGCGTATAAAGAAGTCTTTTTTTATACGTTCTTCGTACGCTGTCACTATATAGTGAGAGTGTGTACCTGTCGGTGGCACGGATAATATCAGGTCATAATATAGATATAAAATATAGTGACACATATATACATATAGTCTATAAATACGATAAAAAATAATATAAAAATAATATTATAAAAAATAATGGGATAAAATATATAATATCGTCTATATTATGACACACTCCTGATAATATTATGGCTGACGTAAATGCTAAAGCCATAAGACAGACAACATGACGGTTGTCGTGCGAATGTCTAGTGGCTATAGTTACACTGTACGCCTTTCACAGAAAACAGCGTTGCGTGCCCATTCAAGACACTTACTTCCATATGTTTCCCTTATGGTTTGCGATCGCGAATCTTTGCTCTCCCTGTCTTCCCTTCTCATCCATTCATAGACGGACCACACAAGTCGTCGTGAGTCAACGTTATGGCCTCGGACACAGAGCCGTTTGGAGCCAGTCTAGATACATGCACGCGCATATTATCTACAAAATCACATCTGATCTAATATAAAAGGACATCTTGACCGTGTACGTGGCCACAGTCATGCCGCCTGCAGCCATGTCCTCTCATTATGTCATATTGCACAGGTCTATGCATCACACACACGCACAAACACACACACGCCCAACACGCACGCACGCGAACGCACGCACACAACACACACCACGCCAAACACCACGCCGCGACGCAGCCACCACACACACACACACACACACACACACACACACACACACACACACACACCCTAACGAGCAGTACAGCCAGTGCAATCAACGACGTCCGCCCATCGCGCGGAAGTGCGCTGTAGAAATCCTGGCTAACCGTAATTACGTTACGCGGCCATTCTCCCCACATACACATTCGCTGCTTTCGCACAGGAAATTACGACGCTCACAGGTTACGCTGCGACACTCTCATTAGCTAAGCTACGTATATATATATAGGTGTACCCACCCGCTTAATACTACAACCCAGGCAGTATGTCAGAACAGTTAGTATAAATGAGGCTCCGAAAGCGGGCCAAGCCCAATTCAATGCGATGGGAGCTAGTCCAGACTAGCGCGTATTTAGCTCGGGCCAGCGTGTACACACTGCAAAAATTTGGTACGGGCCAGCGGTTAGGGCAAACTCTAGTGCCATAGTCGTTGTTGCCACCAAGGGCTATATAGTACTGGAGCTAGGTCAGCACTAGTTTGATGTTAGCTCTAGAAATATAGCCCTTCTCTCTGCCACAGGCCTGTGGCAGAGCGATCGAAGGGCTATAGTTCTAGGTCTAGTTTGATGTATGATCAAATTCGCAATCCTGCACGGGGTATTAATAAGTTGACATCAGTGGTCTGTAGGTCTGTATAACTCACCATCTATAGTAGCCACAAGTTACCTTCTCACTTAATTCTCACTACGTGGCGGTGACGTGGTTGCCGTGGACGTGGTATAGTGCGTGACCTTTCGCTTCTCCCGACGTGAATTAAACAGTCGAAGAGTCGAATCGGTCTACATCTATAGATACCGGACTGAATGCACTTTACGCTTCCAACATTTTCTAACGCATCTGTCTTAGACTTTCAGCCCGACCAGTTCTACTAGTGCCACCAGTTAGGCTCTACGACTGTTTCACGTCGTGAGAAGCGAGAGGCCACGCACTATACTACGTTCACGACAACTATGTACGTCCCCGCTACGTAGTGAGAAACTAGAAGGTAACTCGCGGCTACTACAGATGGTACTTGAAGGTACGTGAGTCATCCAGACCACTGACGTCACTGACTGAGAAGCGAGAAGGTGATTTGTGGCTATATGTTAGTCCGAGCAGAGGTCGATACTATAACCACATTATCATAGACCAGTGGTTCTTAACCTTTTTTGAGTCATGGACCCCTTTGAGAATCCAGTGAATGTTACGGAACTCTCCACAGAAAAATGCACATAAACACAAAATTCTGCATGCGCCTGGTTCACGAACCCCCTGAAGCCCATCCTTGACCACAAAGGGGTCCATGGACTACAGGTTACGAACCACTGATATAGACTATACTTATGATTATTACTCTTTACCTTTAAGGTGAGCTCGCGCTTTAATAAATTATTTATTCTTTCAACCAGAGCTAGTAGAGCACGCATATGTGTTGACAGTACAAGACATATCCAGTACTTGTACCTTGTCTTTTGTAATGACCCCGGTGAAACATAATATCAAGAGCTAATAACAAATTAATGTATTACATAATACATAATATATAATGTAGTATTAGCTTTTGATAATATATGACATACGCGGACGCTGAGTGGATGTAAGGTGTGAAATATTGCACAGCCACAGGTATAACAATCGTGCAATCATCGATTCTTTCAGGGGTTAATAATAACAAATATTGACATATATACATATAGCACTATAACACTAGCACTAAACCTAAAACTAGCAATAATCACTGAAGCCATAACCACAAATTTGAAAGCTGACCCTGAATTTATTTTGAACTTTATACCTATCCGGCATGTGACCAAACCTCTTAGAATATCCATTATCCCATAGAAACCTTATCAGACATAGCAACCCGATCATGAAACCGCCTGCTAGCGCGCGGGTGTTGCATGTTTACGGTAAACACCAAGAAGCAGCAAATATCCATTCGTTATCGCACCTTTCCCAGGTAATGCCGGCTGCTACAGGTAAAGTGCTTCGCGAGGAAATTACCTCATACGCAATTATAACAGCTCGACGAAACCACATCGGTCGAAAACGACGTTGAACAAAAAGTGGGCAAAAAATCGAAGGTACGAAAAGTAGAAAACGAGCTGTAAAATGAATGTCGTTTCGCATAACAATGACGGGGAGCTAATAATAACCACGTCAAGTAAGATGGGAGAATGGTGTGTGTGTGTGTGGGTGGGGTGCTATTGACTGCACCGCGCCTCTAAGACGGGTATGAAACGGTTGATAATTTGCATAAGAATTGCATGAATCATTGAGACATTATGGATAAGATTTATGAATCACTGGTTCTGTACAGCCAGTCGCATTTATGAGTCAGACGCAGTGCACGAGCCTGCCGCAGACACAATGTATACTAAATGTATGCTAAATGTATACTAAATGTATGCTAAATATATACTAAATGTAAGCTAAATGTATACTAAATGAATGCTAAATGTATACTAAATGTAAGCTGAATGTATGCTAAATGTATACTACATGTAAAGATGTCAAGCTGCAGCTAGTTCATCTACCGATGTAGCCCCTTCGCTCTCGGTAGAGCCCTGGAGCGATAGCGAAGGAGCTACACCGGTAGAGCTATGCAGCATAATGACGTCTTTATTATAATAAATATGATGATTCCTGATTCCCAAAATGCTTCCCAAATGTAGAAGGAAAAACGACAAAACGCAATAAATATGGTTAAAATGCATTGTGTTAGGCCGGTAGAGGCAAAACCTGTTAGAAACGGGTCTAACTATCTGATAATAATCTTTTCGGTTAATATTATTTATTAATATTTTGTCTTGCCACATGATGAATGAAACATTACGGAAATTATGCGCTTACAGTGCGAGCCAAAATTACATGGTAAAATCTGTTCTTTCACCTTTAATTTACGTTGCTCTTCGAACTCCGCAGAGACGTATATATTATATATAGATATAGATATATATATATAAAGTTCTTTTACTTATTAATGAGCATTTGCTACACGGATGAGTGGGTCTGAAATGCCTCAGAAAATTTACTTTCAGCAGCTGCGCCAACGTGTACACTGCGTTTAGAATCAGGGTAACAGTATATAAATTCATGTAATTCAAGTCTATACGAAGGTTCTTATACGAGTGACACCACGGGACTCTCATGTCACGACGACAGGGTTCTAATAACATGTCAAAAAGTTATCTTGCACTTATCTCGTCACAAAAGGTTACCATGGTAACGGCACGCCGGGTGAAATAATCGTATGACACGTGAATTATAGATGCCGTGTAAAGGCTTCAGGTTGTCAGGTTTGATAATTTACAAACATTACCATGCGGGCCTTACTATAGACTTAGGTCTACTTGTCATATTGGTCTGAGCTGCAAAATACATCCGAGCTGCATAATATAAAAATTTAAGAGCATATAAACCATAAATCATAAAAAGCCCCAAATGGGGATACATACTTTTGATAATATAGATGATCTCTATATATTGCGTTCGCGATCATTTAAGTCCCAGCCCTTTATGCATTAGCAACGTGTTTTTGACGGGTAGACTTATTAAAAAAACCTCAGGGTAAAACCAAAGAATTACTAGAAAATTTCGTTTTACCGCTACGCCTTGCTTGTATCGATGAAGCAGGATTGTAAGACTAGAGAGTCTAGACCCTAGTCTTACCAGGCAATTAGTTGACACAGATGCACCAGACACGCTCAGGTACGCACGTACGCACGCACATATGCACACTCAAGCACGTAATCACCAACAATGACTGCCCCGGTGGTACACATCATCGAATCAATAACTCACACTTCATATCTGATCAGGAATCAACAACAACAGCGAGCCGAAATAATCACAATAAATCGGATAGATAATAACAGTCACTCGAGACGAATAGATGATTGCTCGTAAAATAACCGATTCAATTAGTGCTTGGTGCGCGTGCGCTATAGTATGCGCTAGTATTTGTCGCGAAAATTAAAAAAATGACATTGAAGATTGGCCGATTAGTTAGGAAATGAGCATTGACAGATGCAAATCAACGGGTGTGATGTTTTTACGGGTAATTTTCACGCATTAACTCCTCAGCTGTTGCATCAACGCAATCATACCGATTGCGTGATATTCAAAATCATTTGACGTTGCTATAATTTACCGATGGCTGTCCAAGTACCTGCCGTCATCATCGATCATCAGCATCATCATCATCATCGTCATCATCATCATCGTCATCATCGTCATCATTATCATCATCATCATCATCATCATCATCATCATCATCATCATTCATAATCATTATCACCATCACCACCACCACCATCATCGTCGTCGTCATGATCATCATCATGATCATCATCATGATCATCATCATCATTTCCACTACCACCACCACCATCGGCATCATCATCATCATCATCATCATCATCATCATCATCATCACCATTATCATCATCATCATCATCATCGCTGCTACTCATCATGTAAATAGTCGTTAAATTTGGCCTGTACTTAGCACGTCCCCTCTCCCTCACACACCCCACGGCAGAACCCCTTGCGCGTCAGATAAATTGCAGACAAGATCAATAAGTGCACGCAGGCCACAAGCATCCCAGCGGAAGCGACGCTTCAGGGACTTAGTTATACGCCTAATGGCGCTAGCCCTACACACGCGCGCGCGCGGTTGAAGCACGCGCGGTGTGAGAAGTAATAGGAAGCTGCATGAAGAGCAGGATATATACCGCTGAGTATGGTGGCCCAGTGTTATAATAGTTTATCACAAGTCTTCGACGTGGCCCACTGTTATAATACATAATCATAACCATATGCCATACACACGTACGTCCATAGACTATGGCATGTTTTTTGTTTCATAATTCGATTTTTGTTTTATGGTTGATTTTATCACATATAACATTCGATTTATCACATATAACATTCGATTTATCACATATAACATTTGATTTATTGCATATAACATTTAATTTATCGCATATAATATATAATAAATATATAATGAAGAAGAGCGCGTCGAAGAAAGTTAGTTATAACTGGAAGGCTCTCGAGAATAACTTCGAACTGCAGGATAGATACGAGGTGGCAATCAGAAATAGATTCCAGCTCATTTGCGAGGACATCGATCAAACAGGAACCTCTCGGTATGCACGCTTTATAGAAGCTAACAACGAAGCGGCCAAGGAGGTGCTGACTCCTCTAACAAAGAAAAGGAAGGACATACTTTTCTTTGCAAACCCACGAGTAGCTGACTCGCGCCGGGACGTAGACGAGGCCGACAATTCGTTTACAATGTGATAGGCGAGATGGTGGAGCTTACATTCACGCAAAGGAAAAGCTGTCTAGAACTTACGATGAGGTCCTGGCGAAAGATCTCGCTAAGAAATTAGAGCAGGCTGAATGTTGCGCTAGTAACCAGACCATTCAGCGGGCTGGAAACTAGTCAGGGAGATTGCCAGGGGCTGTTTACCTTACCCCATCCAAATTGATGGCAAAACTGCAGATGAAAGGGTCAACTCATAGTACTGTCACTTTAAAAAGCTGCTTGGCAACCCCCGACAGTGCAGGATGTAGATGAGGAGATTGAACCTGTCTTCCTTGATCTTCTTATCGATGACGGTCTTTTTACACTTGATGAGTATCATCAGGCCAAGCAATCTTTGAAAGCCGGGAAAAGCTAAGGAGAAGATAGGGTTGTTCCCGACGTTTTGAGGTGGGTGGATATTGATGACCCAGTTTTGAGCATCTCTAATAGGGCGCATGAGAACCGTGAGCATCCTGAGCAATGGTCCATCCTGAACATAATTCCCATACCAAAAGCTGGCGATCTCAGAAACAGGGACAACTACAGGGGAATTAGCTTGAGCTCAGTGGTTGCGAAAGTTTACAACAGAATGATTCTGAATAGGATTAGACCACCTTTAGATCCTCTTTTAAGACTCAACCAGAATGGATTTAGGGAAGGAAGGTCAACAACTGCACAAGTGCTTGCGTTACGACGTCTCATTGAGGGCGCAAAAAAGGAGAACTTGCCCGCAGTCTTAACGTTTGTTGACTTCAGAAAGGCTTTTGATTCCATTCACAGAGGCAAGCTCATGAAAATTCTGCTGGCATATGGAATACCACCTTAAATAGTGCAGTGAATAAGCGATATGTACGCTAAAACCTCGGCAAAATTCCTCTCACCGGACGGCGAAACAGACATGTTTAATATTGAAGTAGGGGTCTTCCAAGGCGACACCTTAGCCCCTTACCTGTTTGTGATAGCCCTTGACTATGCTTTACGCAAAGTAAT
Organism: Priapulus caudatus; assembly: GCF_000485595.1. Classification (NCBI taxonomy): domain Eukaryota; kingdom Metazoa; phylum Priapulida; class Priapulimorpha; order Priapulimorphida; family Priapulidae; genus Priapulus; species Priapulus caudatus. Next base: position 50,654 of record NW_014577484.1, read on the forward strand.
AAATGGCTGCGAGAAAGAGCTCGGGTTTACTATATCTACCCAAGACGGAGCAGGCGAGTCGGCCTTGTCATGATAACGAATCTTGACTTTGCTGACGATATTGCACTATCAAGTGACTCGGTGAACCAAGCTCAAGAATTGCTATGTGGTGTGGAGACTCAATGCAGAAAGCTTGGACTATCCTTGAATGCTAAAAAGACCGAGGTAGTACCCTTTAACATCCCGGATAACGTAGAGCTGACTACTCTCGACGGTGAAATATTAGCTGTCAAGGATGAGTTCAAGTACCTAGGCTCGTATGTCAGCTCGTCAGGTAAAGATATTGGCGTGAGAAAGGCCCAGGCTGTGCGTGCGCTCCACAAGCTGAACAACATCTGGAACTCAAATACGGCGGAAAGGCGAAAAAAGCGTATCTTTGTGGCCTCGGTAGAATCAATTCTCACCTACGGATGCGAGGCCTGGACATTAACAGTACGTGACGAGACCAGACTTGATAGATGCTCCACGAGTATGCTCCGAAAAGTATGTAATGTCACCTGGCAGGATCGTGTTCCGAATGAGGTGCTTCATGGGGAACTACCACCGCTCTCTTCTAAGATACGATCGAGAAGATTGCGTTTGGCGGGGCACTGTTATCGGCGGGGCACTGTTTGTTGGCGGGGCACTGGCATCTGTATGTGTCCGACACAGTAATGTTGCCGCGCACGACTTGGTTTTCTGGGAACCTCAACAGGGTCGGGCTGCTCGGGGCGGCCAGCGACTGACGTACATTGACCAACTCAGACGCGATACTGGCCTGCAGTCAGCCGATGAAATTCGGTCAATTATGCTCTAGCGCCATCTATCAACAACTTGAGCAAAACGGCACTATAGTTCAAATTTGAGCATTTTCACATTATGATAATTAATAAATTTCTATAAGTATAATAGCTCATAATAAGCAGGAGATATCAAATAATAATGTTACAATCTATTCTTAACATTTTGAGTTGACAATGAGTAGTTTTGAACAATGTTTATGTTCAAAACACCACACCGGAAAACCACCGCGAAAATGGCACACACTCGTTTTGTGTCTAGTCAACTTTGATTAACTCGTCCTGCTATATACAAGCACCTAGAAAAACGATCTTGTGCTTCTTTTAAAGTCCAGAAATAGGATTATAGAGTGCTGAGTGAATAAAATTATGCTGTTTAATACCCGTGGAGTTGCCGTGTTATTTATACTTTGATGGAAAATCTCGTTTGATAAACGGTTAGTCGGAAAAAACCAATTCAAAACCAAGGTAACCCGGTAATTACTTGGAAGCCATGTGCATAGATACATGTACTCGCGCGCGCGCGCGCACTCACACGCACGCATGCACGTACAATACACAACAGGCGAACACGGATGCACGTACTGTGGCTGCGATCGAGCGAGGCTGTGTAGAGATGAAGCCAGAGAAGTATAGGCGCAGCAGTAACACAGGAGTACGACTGCCGCGGCTGCGATGCGCAAACACAGAGCGGCGATCTCGTGCGCACGCTTCTCGCCTCCCTGCTGCCGACTTCTCTCTCTCTCTCGCGCGCGCGCACGCAGCCTCCCCCATCCCCTCCCCCTCCCCTTCCCCCTCCCCCTCTCCCTCCTCATCTCTCACGATTCGATGCTGCGCTAGTACTCACTCGCAGGACGTTTTCACTCTCCGTTGCCACGGCAACTGAGATCCACACGCACGCTACAGCCGGCGTGCAATTAGCAGCGGCTGCTGCTGCTGCGCGGGGCACGGAAGACTGAGGATGAGGGAAGTTGCCACCGCGTCATCCGCATGGCGACGCCTCATCCAGCTAAACGTTAGCGTAGACACGTTCGGGGATTCTGTATGGGGTCAATTCTAACATGGGGTCAATTCTAAATTGCGTTGCGAAGGAGTGGGGGGGGGGGGGTAAGACGGGACATGAGATGTCACTTCCGAAGGGGGGGGGTTTGATGAGTATTTTCGCAACAATAGCGAATAAAGTTCGAATATCGATAGATTTCCATCGTCGCCTCGTTTTCATTTCTGTGGATTAAGTTCTATCGGAATTTCCAAATAACTGGGATAAACAGCCGATTGACATTCTGTAATCCGCACGTTAGCGCTTGGTTGGCACTTGTATGAAGTACCATGTATTAGGAATCACTAAAATCCCTGAATCTATAAGTGCCAACTTATCATTCTTAAATGCTGCCTCATTGAGCAGGTAACTGAATAAGACAGATACCTGGAAATTGGCTGAAAACAGATGGGATGCGTTTTGCATGCGATGCATGGGATGCATTGGGATTGCATGCGATGGGTGGGGGATGGATGGCTGGATGGTGGGATGGATGCGATGGATGGGTGGATGGTAAATCTCGTTTGATAAACGGTTAGTCGGAAAAAACCAATTCAAAACCAAGGTAACCCGGTAATTACTTGGAAGCCATGTGCATAGATACATGTACTACGCTTTACTAAGCTATACTGAGTTTCTAATCACGGTATACTATCACTTGAGCCATAACGTCATGTACCTTATAGCAAAGGGACATTATAATAATTCCCTTCTTGACACACACACGCACGCACGCACGCACACACACAAACGCGTATGGAAGGCCATTACCGCCAAAACCTACCTATTTTAATCGCGCTTAAAATGTATTTTAAGCGCAATTGAATTCCAGCCAATCAGAACAGTGGTTTTTAATTGCGATTAAAATAGATTTTAAGCGCGATTAAATTCCAGCCAATCAGAACAGTGATTTTTAATCGCGATTAAAATAGATTTTAAGCGCGATTAAATTAGGTAGGTTATTATGGAAGGCCATTACCGCCAAAACCTACCTATTTTAATCGCGCTTAAAATGTATTTTAAGCGCGATTAAATTCCAGCCTATCAGAACAGTGGTTTTTAATTGCGATTGAACCAAGAGATTTATTTGCGAGAGAACCAAAGAGGGAGTGTTTGAGGGGGAAATCAACGTTGGCACGCTGAGCAAAAAACCGCTGGGCCAACGTTGGCAAAATAACGTTGAACTTGGGCCAACGTTGGCGCGCTGAGCAAAAATCTGTTGGGCCAACGTTGGCAAAATGACGTTGGGCCAACGTTGGCAATATGACGTTGGGCCAACGTTGGCAATATGACGTTGGGCCAACGTTGGCAATATGACGTTGGGCCAACGTTGGCCCGCCGAGCAAAAATCCGTTGGGCCAACGTTAGCAGCCAACGTTGGCCCAACGTTGGCATGGGCTGAAGACAGCCGTTGGGCCAACGTTGGCCCAACGTCAGCATGTTATCTGGGAAGTAACATATCCGCTATTAGGTGAGACTATATTTCACTATATTTTTTTCCAGATGTTCCAGATTATAAGCAATGATTTTGAAATAATTCCTTTAAATGTGAGCTTGCAAGTCTGTACCTGTGTCTGTACGTTTCTTTAGCAGGCTAAAACAATCGATATTGTAGCCTTGTGAAGAAACTATGTATGTATATATATTGCTCTAGGTAACAGCAGTAGTGAACATACCCTGGTGCCCGTACATGATTGTGCCTACAGCCTCTGCTGTTAGTGCTGCTGGACGGGAGTGCTGCGGCACTGGTCGTGACATGGTCTGCTGCGTCACGGGCGGCGGCGTCGCACTGTGCTTCACCGGGCCCGCTACTGACGCCTTAACTGCTGACCGGGAAGCTGTGAGGCTTCGGGCTGATCGTGGGTCGATGTTGTGTATTGGTGAGGCATTCGCAACCACAACGTCCTACACACAGAACGCACACCCTGGCTTGTAGTCAATACATGCTATTTCGAGGAAGGGTCTTAATCTATGTAAGAAGGGCCAAATGTAAATAAGCGGCTGGACTCTGGGATAGTTACGCTCACCAAAGTGCAATGCCACACATGAATGCAATCATATGTAATTGCCCTTGTACACATTTGACCGGTTCATATTACCACATATACATATTTAAAAGTGGCTAAAAATAGTTTACATATATTGGCATAAAAACGCATGAAATTTCCACTGAAAATCTGAACTGATTTCAATGAAACAAGTTGAGTATTGAGAGATATATTGTCGACTGACGTACTGAATCGGTGTCCTCATCGTCACTCTCTGTTGCCGCGGCAACGGCACCCTGCATCGCCAGCATCGGCTGTCCCATCTTTGCCATGCGCTGTATCCAGGGTTCGGATTTTGGCTGAAAATCTAATGGACAGCAGGACCACCAACTTCAGAAAGTTGGTGGTCCTGCACAAAAGTTGGTGGTCCGCTTATTTACTAGCAGTGAGTAACAAAATAGTATACAAAAATAACCATTGACATCAACAGCATACATGTAACTTAGGCTGCCAGGGTCTATGTCCCCCTGGGTACTGCCGGAACGTACCCTGGCACTATCTAATATGCCAGACCGTACTTCGCCTACTCCACTAACGAGTCTAGGAAGTCGCCTACGCCTACTCCCTAACCCTAATCCTAATTAACCTTAACCCTAACCCTAACCATATTAGATAGTTACCATATGGTACGTTCCGGTATACCGGACCGTACCCAGGGCACGTTCCGGCAGTACCCTGGGAGACATAGACGTACCATATGAGCTCAAGTGGCTAAAGTTTGCACAAAGTGACATCTAAATAGTAGGTACGCTGACAGGTAATGTGACAAAATGATATTATATACATAGAAATGTTCACTTTACGTTTCTAAGTAATAATGAGTTTAAACAATATGCTTTACATGCAAGCAACACAATATTTTCTTGTCCCAGGTAAGCTAACGAGCACCTTTATCAGCTCCACGTCAAAGATCAGAGTTAAGTTAAGTTAAGTTTTAAGTGGAGTTTGGATCGATGTACTAGATAAAACGCCCCGTTTTTCTCCAAATTCCCTATACCGAGTACTGTAGAATATGTGGTCAGATCTGCGTTTGCGCATGCATATATTACTCTATCTGCGAAAATAAATATCATTTTGTTGAAAGCATATACACGCATAAAGAAAGGGTTTGGCGTAATCTGACATGAAAATCCCTATTTCTACTAGAATAGCTTCCTTGTTATAATTAAGGCGCCCTTGTCTTCTCAATTTCGCCTATACATCTTGTATCTTCTTGTATCTTGGCTTCCTCTCTTGTATTTCACAAGGCACTCGATTCATTAAATTGCGGGGATTATCTAGAGAAAAAAAAGATTAGTTCTAATTCTCTAAATATTAGTGTTTCGAATCACCAGAATTTTCCGCACGTAATCTAACTCTGGTTTCAATAACCCGTGGTTGTCCCGGCCCTCTCCAGCCGTCTATTTGTTCACCATCCTTATATCTATTATAGCTATCACTTTTATATAAATGTTCCAAGTCCTCTTTCATATTCTTATTACATCGATTACACCTGTCGTCATTGAAGTTATTTCTAAAGTAACCTTTGAGCTCAATCATGCAAGTTTTACATTTAAATGCAAAACACGAGTCGGCAAATTATAATTCTTTCATATATTCCTTCAATCCGTATGTTTCAATGTTTATCATCTTGGAATGCCTCATCTTAGTGGAGTAGGCGAGGTACGGTCCGGCATATTAGATACCAGCAGTATGGTGGCCTAGGACTGCCATAAGGAAAATTTAAAAAAAGTAAAAAAATAAAAAAATAAAATAAAATGAAAATGAAATGAAAATGAAATGAAA
>NW_014577484.1:56353-58022 GCF_000485595.1 Priapulus caudatus
ACGAACCTTTCTCCGCTATCCCGGAACTTACTATGTATCACAATACTCTGTATTAAACTAATATAACCTGTTACAAAAATTCGAAGTGACGAGCGGCGTATACATTGAGCGCCATTTCTGTTGACCTGTGACGTACTTCGGTTCGAAGAGCGGATTCACCGACCAATCGGAGGGCGCTGCGTTTGCCGATCGCTATGCGCATTGGGAATGCGTACATCACAGCTCAACAGAAATGGCGCTCAATGTATATGCCGCTCGTCACTTCGAATTTTTGTAACAGGTTATATTAGTTTAATACAGAGTATTGTGATACATAGTAAGTTCCGGGATAGCGGAGAAAGGTTCGTGTTGAGAATAAACCCAGTTTGGAAGTTCTAGTCTCTGAAAACGCACCCGCAAACCGCCCTGAGTGATTCACTCAGGGGTTCCTCCACACAAACGGATAGACTCGCGTTGTAACCCTATCGATCCTGTGTTTGGGTTACATTATTGTATCTAGGGTTTTCCATGTGCACGCCATTGTCATTGTGCACAAATTCGTAAAGAGATATGATGTTTTGTTGGGTTTTGCACAATGGCATGCACGTTGCAGACCTGTGTGTTGTAGAAGTATTTGAATGGCATTTATTTGAAATTATTAGGTGACCGTGATGGAGATTAAATGTTACATTCTGCATACTGCCTAGCTCTAGAACTATAGCCCTCCGCTCCGCCGCAGGGCTATAGAACATACTATGACAATTTCCAGGGAGTAAGCAAAGACAACTTTTTTTGCGGTTAATAACTTCTTTGGTATGCCAAATAAAGCACATTCTCTGCCGCACAAATGTCTTAAGTTACTATAAACACTAAAATTAAACCGCAAAATAACGCTTAAATGTTGTACTTGCTATATTACTCGTCGACGAAGATTGTTTACCAACTTGTAACCGCGCTAGCGCTGCACAACGAAAAATGGCGGTTTGCAACCACGTGCAACCTGCCCACCCCTCCACTTGGAAATACATTGGGCCCGCTTACTAGCGCGACTAGCGAAAAATGGCGGTTACAAGTTGGTAAACAATCTTCGTCGACGAGTAATATAGCAAGTACAACATTTAAGCGTTAGTTTGCGGTTTAATTTTAGTGTTTATAGTAACTTGAGACATTTGTGCGGCAGAGAATGTGCTTTAGATTTGGCATACCGAAGAAGTTATTAACCGCAAAAAAGTTGTCTTTGCTTACTCCCTGGAAATTGCCATAGTATATATGTTCTATAGCCCTGCGGCGGAGCGGAGGGCTATAGTTCTAGAGCTACATACTACCTGCCTAGTAGAAATTTCGTCACGTCCACATTCCACCTATGCTATGGCTATTCCGCATTTCCTGCAGAAATGACAATGCTTTCATAAACAGGGATGAGATTCTTCCGCGGATCCGCGGAAATCTGCGGATTTGACAGTCCCAGGGGTCGTTTTTGTGAAACGTCTAAATTCGTTGAGAAAATTGGGAGGGGGGGGTAACAATGTAACAATTTAAATTATATACCTTCAACAGCACCTGACTGTAGACTGTAGAGTGTAGACAGTAGACTGACAGCGAAGTATACAGTGTATCTGTTTTTGCATACCAGAAAGGAAAATCCTCGTTCACAGGCTGCAGTAGAGGGCAGACATTGAGGTAGCTGATC
>NW_014577484.1:58513-74289 GCF_000485595.1 Priapulus caudatus
CGCTCCTCTGTTTGCTAATTTAAATTTCAGCTGAAAATTTAATTAACCAATCTCATCCCTGCATAAAGTAAAATATTTGTGTAAAACGTGTTAACTTGGTATTTTTACATACTAACTTTACATGCACCTATGCACAATTAAAATCAAGATTGCTTGTGGCCAATAGTGTAGATTGGATCCCCTAAAATCACATCTGGTGGCATGATGGTAGAAAACTCTATGAAATTTGTGCATAGGTGTCAAGTTATTGGGTAAAAATGGCAAGTTAATTTATTTTGACCCCATTATTTTACTCTAATGTAAAACCTTGTCACTTCTGCAGGAAATTGAGTTTGTCAGAAATCAATAAGTGCCGTTCGTTAGGTAGCTTGCATGCAGGATATAATACACTCGCCTATATACTTTGGTAGCAGCTACAACTGTACTTTACCCCGAGTGTACTTCAGTCAAAACCAGCTGCGGTAATGGATTTATAATTTAGAGCGAAATAGTTTGTTGGCAACGATCGTGCCTCCTAGCTTGAATATGGATGGCTAGAGATGAGGTCCATAAAGGGCAAGTCAGTACTGCTCCTTGTGTGTCCCCAGCCAAGGAAATTTACACATTGCATCATATGAAATTAACTTCGGTAATATAGTAATGATACCCTGTATTATGACGGACCTAGGTTTCTTAAACTCACACATATATAATTTTTAAATGATGACCACCTTACTCTCGATGCGAAACGGAAACAATAGAATAGTATTACTATAGTACCATATAGTGGTAGGGGAAAATCCTAAGTTATATATTTCTAATCTTGTATTGCACAATTTTTGTTTGTTTATTTAGGTTGTAAGACGTCTGAAGGTCAGACCGATGAGGAACAAGCTGCTAAGAACATGGCCGCTGAAGATGAGGAGTTTAAGTCTCTCTATCTGAAATGGAAGGGCAGCGATACGAACCACGGAACATACAAAGCTATACCAAAGTTTTATTACAAGGTATTACTTCGATATTCATGATCGTGCATCGAATAAGGTTTTTTTTTGCAATATATCATGTCATTGCCTGGCAAATATGCCACTATGCATACTAAATTCATGATAAATAATGAATTTTATATAAATACGTAGTTCCATTAAGTCATATATAGTTAGACTATAAGTTATAAGTATGTTACTACAGTAATTCCTTGCATTACAGAAGTAACTAGACAGAGTGAACTCACAGAGTGCATACCTTCGCCAATGACATACGCCATACGCCTCGATGCGCTAATATCGATCGCGCGAACACACGAACACACTAACACACGAGAGCGAAAACATAACCTCCTCCAACTCTGTTGGGCGGAGGTAATGAGTCCCAGAAAAATTGTGTGTGATGGAAAATTCCATAATGTAAACAGGATATTCTAGGAAGAAAGGTTCAATCATTCCCTACTGTATATAAAATTTGGCATTGCATAGATGATAGCAAGCATAACTATACTGAATTTCCTATGTCTTTTAGCTTCCATCGGAAGATGAAGTTCTTCTACAGAAACTCAGGGAAGAGAGTAGGTAAGAATGGCATATCACACTTTGGACTACCTGTGAACAATTTTATAAATAAAGCAGACCACACAGTGATTTGATACAGCATATTTCCAAAACAGAGCACACGCTCCTTTTAAATTTGTGACTTGCATGCACCATTTGATACTAGTTTTTAACCTGTGTTATTTAGGGCAGTGTTTCTGCAGAGAAGGAGTAGGGAACTACTGGTTAATGATGAGTTACAAAATCTGTGGTTTCTGCTTGAGAGACATCACACCCCACCACAAGTTGCAGAAGAACAGCTAATTAATTGGGAAGACTTCCAGAAGGTGGCAGCACAAGCAGGAGACAAAGCCAAGTGTGTAGCTAATGAATGCGGCTTTGTGTGCGAAGAAATACAATCGTTGTCATTTCATTCAGACACTAAGATACGCACTGTATCTACATTACATGTAACTGTAAATACATTTTTTAATTTTTGATTTGAGCAGATGGGTGAAGGGATCCACATGTGATTTCCAATGATGATTTTTGGGTTAACATTGGTTCTTTCAGGCCATTTTTCACCGCGCGTGTGTTTGCGAAGCTGCAACAAGCAGACCCGTATGGACGAGTATCGATTATGCATTTCTTTAACTACGTCATGCGCAAAGTGTGGCTGCATCAAACCAGAATAGGACTGTCCCTGTACGACTGCACTGGCCAGGGTTACCTACGAGAAACGGTAAGCTTCCAATGGCATCTGTATCCCGCGGTTAATTGCAGACGAGCTGATTTCTTACTTTTAGATCAAGAGGTGGTGGGCTTAGAAGCATTGGTTGTGAGCATGAGCAAGATAGCATCTCCTCTAGAATTGTTATTATGATAGATATCAATTCTGACTGTTCACTGTAATAATAAATTAGTTAAAATGAATGCCCGCTTGCAATATGTAGTGTACTGTTAACACTAACAGGGTGGGTTGGTAAAGATTCTGTCATTAAAACTATGTGTTTCAATGTCCGATTGTTTTCATGTCTGTCGACAGGATTTAGAAAACTACATCACCGAATTGATCCCAACACTTCCGCAGGTGAGCTGCGTACACGTGACTGTCTTGCATGGATCTCTACTCATGCTAAACCATTGTGTGCTTAGATTTCTATGATTTTATTTATATTATTATTTATTTTATTTATTTTATTTTATTATTTTATTCATCTGACACTGCTGCTGTTAGTGTTAGATAATCACAAGTAACGTGCAAAGTTACAGAACACTTCCACAGGTGAGTTGCAGACACATGACTGTCATACATGGCTGAGCATCTCTACCTTTGCTACACCATTCTGCACATGACACTGCTGCTGTTAGATAATCCCAAGTAACGTGCAAAGTTGCGTTAACCGAATCGTCGTCGCTTTGCAGTTGGATGGGCTCGAGAAGTCGTTTCACTCGTTCTACGTGTGCACGGCCGTGCGAAAGTTCTTCTTCTTCTTGGATCCGATGCGAACGGGCCGAGTGAAGATACAAGACATCCTCGTGTGCAGCTTCCTTGACGACCTGCTTGAGGTAAGTTGTTGCCTGGTGGTGGGCTTAGAAGCATTGGTTGTGAGCAAGAGCAAGATGGCATCTCCTCTAGAATTGTTATTATGATAGATATCAATTCTGACTGGTCACCGTAATAATAAATTAGTTAAAATGAATGCCCGCTTGCAATATGTAGTGTACTGTTAACACTAACAGGGTGGGTTGGTAAAGATTCTGTCATTAAAACTATGTGTTTCAATGTCCGATTGTTTTCATGTCTGTCGACAGGATTTAGAAAACTACATCACCGAATTGATCCCAACACTTCCGCAGGTGAGCTGCGTACACGTGACTGTCTTGCATGGATCTCTACTCATGCTAAACCATTGTGTGCTTAGATTTCTATGATTTTATTTATATTATTATTTATTTTATTTATTTTATTTTATTATTTTATTCATCTGACACTGCTGCTGTTAGTGTTAGATAATCACAAGTAACGTGCAAAGTTACAGAACACTTCCACAGGTGAGTTGCAGACACATGACTGTCATACATGGCTGAGCATCTCTACCTTTGCTACACCATTCTGCACATGACACTGCTGCTGTTAGATAATCCCAAGTAACGTGCAAAGTTGCGTTAACCGAATCGTCGTCGCTTTGCAGTTGGATGGGCTCGAGAAGTCGTTTCACTCGTTCTACGTGTGCACGGCCGTGCGAAAGTTCTTCTTCTTCTTGGATCCGATGCGAACGGGCCGAGTGAAGATACAAGACATCCTCGTGTGCAGCTTCCTTGACGACCTGCTTGAGGTAAGTTGTTGCCATGGTTACAACATCACATCGTTACTTTGCGTATGCTAAACATTCTGCAGGGATATTATACCTGCTATTTTATCAGATGCACATGAGATCGGCGCAAGGTTTCGCATATTCGCATTTTGCCCCTTTAACGAGGGTTTGTCGTATTTGTTTCCTGTATCGTAAATTTTTAGAAAGATTGGGTTTGAGTTATTCTCTAGTGTTATTAGTTTTTATCTGGGTTGAATAAAAACAAATACATAGAATGCACATTAACCTGCATGGTAACTACATTTGTCTTTATTTGCTCCTCATGTTTCATGAAAAAGAAGTCACATTTACGCATTTCACATTATGAAATCCAGAAGATTGCTCAAGGTTTTAACATCTGTTGATATCTAAAACACAATTCCACAGGGTATTATTACTATTATTATTATTATTATTACTGTTATTACTATTATTATTATTATTATCATTGTCATATATCTATTATATTTATTACTCCTGTTATTATTATGTGCTAAGCATGGCTCGATTATACATCATTATATCATGAACTAAGTAAAAACTGTGACAAGTAATAACAATAGAACCACTTGTAATATAATTTCGTGAATAATATTTAAAGACACTTATACTCATATAGAATTTGCGTGCGCTGGAACCAAGACCAAGATTAACATTCGCTGACCTATATAGAACATTCAGTGGCCTATCGAATGATCATATTTGTCTTTCGTCAATGGCTGATTGACTTGAAAGTCCAGCAAGTTTACGTGTGCGGTGACCAAGACCAAGATTAACATGTGGTGACCTATCGAAGTCGGACTAGTCTAACTTCAATGGCTGATCGACTCTAAAGTCCAGAAAGTTTGCACTTTCATCAACCAAGATTAACATTCGGCGACCTTTCAAATGGTCGGATTAATCCTACTTCAACGGCTAATCGACTTGAAAGTCAATAAAGTTTATGCGTGCACCAATCAAGATTAACACCCGGTGACCTTTCGAACAATCGGATTACTCCTTCCTTACCGGCTGCTTGACTCGAAAGTTAAGAAAGTTTACACGTGCAGCGACCAAGACCAAAAGTGACATTCGACAGCCTATCGAACGATTAGATTAGTCATTCAATGGCCGATCAACTCAAAAGTCCAGAGAGTACAGAAATCCCAAGAACAAGATTAATATTCGGCGTCTTGTCACACGGTCAGATTACTCCTTCTTTACCGGCTGCTCGACTCGAAAGTCCATGAAATTTCTCCGGATTCGATTCAGATAATCGAGACTCTCGACGACGTCCTTAAACTTCTCCTCGGACAGCGGCGCGACCTTGGCCCACGCCGCGAGGTCGCGCGCGTACGTGTTCGGGTCGTACGGCGGCGGGAACAGCTGGCTGTGCGCGTGTCGTGGCCTCTGCCCCGCCGCGATCCGCGCCCGATGCTCCTCCTCCGCCTCCCGCCTCGCCGCCTCCTCGCTCGGCATCGCGAGGGAACCGTCGAGGATTTTCGCGGCGGCGGCGATCTGCACGTAAGGTAGCGTGAACGCGGAGGGCGTCGTCGGGAGGACGCTGAAGATGAGCGTGTGGTGGCGCGCGTGAACCATGTGCCGGTAGAGCGGCCCGACCCGCTTCCCGCCTTCGGTGATGGAAACCTCGCAGGACTCATCGAGGAACGGGTAGCGGTACTGATACCCCGTGCACAGGATCACCGCGTCGACCTCGACGCGCTCGCCGCCGCGGCAAGAGAACGTCTTTCCCTCGGCGGACGCCGGGAACGAGACGACGCTCACGTTCGCCGGGAAGACGCCGTCGCGCGATTGGCCGCGGGCATTGAGGACGTCGGCGTCGCCGACGGCGACCGTCACCGAGGCGGCGTGCAGGTGAAGCTCGCGCGTGATGTCGAGGCCGGACGTCATCGCGCCGACCATGAGCACGCGCTTGCCGCGGAATTCTTCCGGAACGCGATAGTCCCGGCTGTGGATGATCTTGCATTCGCAGTGGTCGAGTCCGGATATCTCCGGGTAGTACGGGTCGACGAAGTGACCGCTGCAGACAATGACTGCGTCAAACTCTTCCCGCCGCTCCTCCTCGCTTCCGGAGACCCTGTCGGTGCTCGTGACGAGCCAGCGGGGCCTGTTGGGGGTTCCGGAGTCGAGGCGGTGCACGCTAGTCACGCGCGTGTTGAAGCGGATGTACTTCTTGAGGTCGAAGTGGTTGGCGTACGATTCCAAGTAGTCACGCACCTGGAAAATGAAATTGTTTTGTTTGTTAGCTTGAATGAATGCTTGTATATTGGGTGCTGGTTTATTGTTTAGTTCACTAGCATGGCAAGTCAACTCAGACTTTGAGAGGCAGTCAACTCAGCATGCAACATCTGCGAGCCTTTTATTAGTGGACTTAAAGCCCACTAACTCGACCCGTCAGTTTGTACCCTTTCTATGCTTATTAGTCTACAACCTGCGATGCAATTTCAATAGATTTTAACCTCTACTGACGCTATCTGCCATTGTGTACCCCTTGTTCGCTCATCTGTTATTATGTCCCCCTTGTTCGCTCAATAGTCTAAAAACCTTTGATTCCTTTTAATAGATTTAACCTTACTTATTAGATTAAACACTATCTGTCATTGTGTAACCTCTGTTTGCTTAATAGTCTAAAACCTGTGATTCCCTTTTAATAGATTTAAACCCTACTTACTAGACTAAACACTATCTGTCATTGTGTACCCTTGTTTGCTTAATAGTCTAAAAACCTGTGATTCCATTTTAATAGATTTAAACCTTACTAACTCTACTAAATACTGTCTGTTAGTGTGATTCCCTGTTCGCTGAATGGTCTAAAAACCTGCGATGCACTTTCAGTAGCAGTGGAGATTGTAAGCTCTGTTGTAATCTCTGTGGATTCTGTTGTAATCTCAATAGAAGTTTCCCCACGTTACCGCTACCGTGTGAATAGCTCTACAGAGACTCCCCGACTTACGAACAATCGAGTTACGCACTTTCGATGATGCGAAAAATTTGCCCGGAAGTCCATTAGTGTATAATATCAATATTGGTGAATAAAAAGACACAATCGCCCCCCTGATTTTGACTTTCGCCAACTCCTGTGTTCACGTATATGTTTACACTATGTACACTTCTAGGTTACTCGATGTTCACACGTACATATACTACACTACTGTACAATACTGTATACGTACGTACATATATGTTCGACTTACGAACAAATCGACTTACGAACGACTGCTCGGAACCGAACCTGTTCGTAAGTCGGGGAGTCTCTGTACCGGTGTAGCCCCTTCACTCCCATTACAGGAACAACTAGCTACAGGTGTAGTAGGTAGGGGTGGTACTGCGATGGGTTCCTGCTCAATCCTGGTTTGGGACCCCGGCCCTCATTTTTAGCTCGCCTTTACATCGTCAAGATGAGCTATTGTCATAGGGTGTCGTCCGTCGTATGTCCGTCCGTTCGTGCGTCAACATTTGGCTACGGTCAACGATAACTCAAGAACCGTTTGACCCACATGTTTCATTGTTACTCTTATGGGAGAGGTTTGAACGTCCTATTTTGGAGCACGCCAGTCGACCTAATTTCGAGCCATGTCCACTTTTTGGCAAAAATGGAAATGGCCATAAGTCAGTTCAGGTTCAACGGATTTTGCTCATTTCTGGTATGTGAATGAATGAGGACTGGCCCCAAAACTTATCACACGGTTTTGATTTTTTTATTTATTATGCAAATTAAGTAGATTTTAGCAATTTCACTATGCATGTCAGTGTCTGCCTATGGTCAACGATAACTCAAGAGCCGTTTGACCCACATGTTTTAAATTGCATACAGTTGTTACTCCTATGGGAGAGATTTGAACGTCCTATTTTGGAGCATGCCAGTCGACCTACTTTCGAGCCATGCCCACTTTTTGGAAAAAATTAAAATGGCCATCTAGATTCATTCGATTTTGTTAAATTTTGGTATTATATATGAATGTGTAAGGCTAGCCCCAAAACAGTTGTTACTCCTATGGGAGAGATGACAACGTCCTATTACGTTTATTTCATCTAACATTGTGTTTTAGGTTCTTCGTTACACTAATTTGACTGGAATATTTTAGTTTTTATTTGCGCGATATTCGAAAACCAAAATGGCGATCATTTAGGCATAGCGCCATCTCTCGTCAAAATTTCAGACAAGTTTTCAGATCTGAAACATTTATTTTCGCATCAAAACTTATGCATATATCATTATCAAGAGTATATAATGGGAGATATGCTATATAATGGGAGTTCTCCCATATATACTCTTGCTATATATATCCCCCCCCCTCCCTCTTCTATCACATCCAAGGTGAGCTACAGTGTCATTGACACTTTCATTGCAAATGTGCTAAACTAAGCCGGGGTGCTAAACTAGGATTGGGCCTTGGTGACCCCGCTGTTGCGGGAGCGAAGGGACTACACTGATAGAGCTAGCTTTCATTTAGTTCTACCGGTGTAGCCCCTGTAGTGGTACATGTACCTGTAGCCGGAACGAAGGGGCTACACTGGTAGAACTAGCTCTCACACAGCTCTACCGGTGTAGCCCTTGTAGCCAAACATGGTATTGCATCTGTATTGGAAGCGAAGGGGGCTACACTGGTAGAACTACCGCGTGAATAGCTGGGTAATCAGTTACACAGATCACGAGGCGAACCTTGGGGTGATGGAGATAGGTGTCATAGTCGGCTGGAAAAGGATAATCGGGAAATTCCATCAGCTGCCTCGGTAGGTCCGTGAGCAGGTTTTTGTAGATGGCGCAGTGTATAGGCTCCCCGTCATCGCCCAAGCCTGTCTTTTCCTTGTAGACCCACAGACCACCTGAATGATCAACGATTGAAATTATAGCGTAGAAAACTACCAACATCTACTATTATAGCTCTAGAACTATAGCCCTTCGCTCTGCCACATGCCTGTGTCAGAGCAAAGGGCTATAGTTCTAGAGCTAGTACTATTACTACCAGTAACCTATAACGACTACTAAATACAAGGTTTGTTGGGTTACATTACTACTACCCTTGCTTGTCTTATCTCTTACCTTACCCTACTCTCTTTGGGTTACATTATTGTATCTAAACGTCTACCAATAGTCTTACATCACAAGGTTTCTGTGTAACAATACTGCTATTGTACTGTTGGTTAGTCGTCGTCGTCATTGTCGTCGTCGTCGTCGACGACGACGACGACAACAATGACGACGACGACGACAATGACGACGACGACGACAATGACGACGATGACAACAATGACGACGACGACGACAATGACGACGACGACAATGACGACGATGACAACAATGACGACGACGACAACGACGACAATGACGACGAAAACGACAATGACGACGACGACGACGGCGACGACGACAACAATGACGACGACGGCAACGACGACAACGACGACGACGACGACGATGTCATTCATTGTCGTTGTCGTTGTTGTCATTGTCGTCGTCATCGTCACTGTCATCATCGTCATTGTCGTCGCCATTGTTGTCTGTTTTACTGCGTTGATTCATCACTCACCGATGGTGTCTGTCTTCTCAAAGACGTGCGGCTCAAAGTCCTGCGGACGTTGAGAGAAGATTCGAGCCGCTATGAGCCCTGCGCAACCTGCACCGATCACTGCCACCTTCATCGTTGCTGCTGCTGCTGCTGCTGATGCTGGTGGTGGAGGTGGAGGTGGTGTTGGTGCTGTTGGTGGTGGAGGTGGTGTTGGTGGTGGTGGTGTTGGTGGTGGTGGTGGTGGTGGAGGTGGAGGTGGTGTTAGTGGTGGTGGCGGTAGTGCTGGCGCTGCTGCTGCTGATGGTAGGTTGTAGTGCTGGTGCGTGGGTTTCGTGCTGCTGCTTTCCTGCTACTGCCTGCTACTGTTGTTGTTGCGCTGCTTCTGCTCCTGCTCTGCCTCCTTGCTTTGCGTCGCATGTCGTATCGACGAGAAAATGGTCGACGGTTTGCCGGGAAAGAATTTTGCACAGGGCGAGAATAGTGATCCTGATTTAGGCTCTGAATTGGCTAATTTTTTCTTTATTATTTTTTTTTTCATTTTTTTGGCTAATTTTGTTTTTATTTTAGAATTAGGGATAGGGTTAGGATTTAGGCGTTAGGGTTAACTGAATTTCTATATCACAATTATTTCTAATATTTCACTATCGTCTCCCCTGAGACCTACTAGTACTATAGCCGCTGAATATATATAATGCAGCAGAGACACACGGACCAGGAGCTGTGTCTAGACCGGCTTGTTGCCCTTGACGCTGTACGCATGTACGCCCACACACACACAAACACACGTACGCATACAGGCTGAGATTGTAAAAATTGTGAACAGCGTTATTGTTATTATCAAGTTATTACGCGTGTGTGGGTGTTGGCGGCTGTGTTGAGTTATCCAATGGCTGGCGGCCCTGGGAGATCAACGCACGGTCAGGGTTATCAAACGGCGTACGAAGCGTGCGAGCGTATATAATGAGAAAAAATCGATGTGGAGACAGTCTGCGTACGTGTAGACAGTCCACGGACGTGGTCAGGGCTAAAAATAGGCACTCCGCGGTGGAGGCTGTGGTAATTCGATTTTCTGGAGATTTTTTTGTTACTTTGCGTGCTGCACGGTCTGTAATTAGATGATGCAGGGGCGTGTACAGGATTTGTACCAGGGGGGGGGGGGTCTAACCGTAACCCAAACTTGCGTTACACACACTCCAGAAAAATTTTGAAATTAGATCCCCTTAGATGCGTTTTCTGCGCGAGCAGGGGGGGGTCCAGACCCCTGGACCCCCCCCACCTGTACACGCCCCTGTGATGATGTGTAATTAGTATGTAATTAGTCGTGATCATTGTACGTGGAGCAATTATCGTGGCTAAACACGAGTTACATAGACAGGTTCATTACTATAGTAATTACTTTCATCGAATTTCGAGATGTGTGAACGCGTTTTATCTCTGGGGCGGGGGGGGTTGTTCGCGTTGGAAAACTGGTTTGTTTCGTGACAAACATTGATTAGTTCCAGAGTCCATATAGTGTCCGTTATGGACTCTTGATAAGTTCCAGGGCATTTGTTTGCGTAGCTATACCGGTGTTGCCCCTTCGCTCCAGCTACAAGGGGGTACACCGCTATGTACCCTGTACCAATAGAGCTAACCTGTCTAGTCCATGTGACTGCTTACATATATTTAATGCAGGTAATGCTAGCCGCACACTATCCGACCCGAGCGTGATTTGAAGGCTTACGATGGATGAGATGTTCTAGTTTGGCTCGGAGGCTTACGATTGGCTCTGGAGCGTCATTTTGGCCCGATTCGATTTTGAATCGAGCAGATCGGGTCGATAGTGTGCGGGGCCTTACGACGCGACTCGGATAGTGTTGCAGTGCCATCCGACCGATCGGCGTTGCGGTGGAAGAAAATTTACCAATCCAGAGGAGCGCCATGGGAACGCCATTCGAAATGAATGGCATTCGAACCATGAGGAAAACACTTCCCGACCCTTAGTACACGCCTAAATCCGCGGGAACGCCACGAGAGTGCCATGGTTTGCGTCAACTTTGAGTCAGGGCCAGTGTGCGCGTGGCCTCCGATCGATCCGGGAGCGGGTCGTTATAGTGTGCGGGGGCTTAGTGCTGTGCACAGTGCAAAATCGGATAGTGTGCGGCTAGCATAAAGCTGCTAACTGTCATAAAAAATTAATCGCCACTTGATGCTAACACTCATTGACTATATCAGAAGGTGAGTAATGAGAAAATTGTCGTTATCCACCCCCTGACTGTATGCTAATATTAAGTTTTATCATACTTTTTTTTTACATCATTCGTTTTTTAGCTTGTGTTTGATGTAACCGGTTTAAAAAATACTATAGTTTGATGATTTTTCGACTCCAGCTCAGGGATGAAGAATTGTCCAAGGAGATGCAGGAGCAGAACTGGTTTTCCGCAGCATCCGCCTTGCGAGTGTACGGCCAGTACCTGAACCTAGACCGCGACCACAATGGCATGCTGAGCAAGGAAGAGCTGTCGCGGTGAGTCGAGTGCCAGTCTAGGTTCTGCGGTTAGAAACATTTTAGTGAGAACAGCTGAAGTAGAAACCGGCAACAACTCGGTAACCGATCACTTTGCTGACATCTACTGCAACAGCATATAATGCGTGAAATTACAATCGGTTCTTAGCAGTAGTTTCTATAAACTTCGAGTGCGTTTCAGAGTTTTTTTCGTAAACGTTCAAATAGATTGTTTACTGCTGCAGTAGCTGTCAAACCTGAAGGAGGTAAGCAGACCAAATGAAAAACCATTTCCTTGATTGCACACATATACGATAGTGCTTCACACTCGAGTCAGGGAACTGTTTCACATCTCCACGTATCATGCATTTAACGAGAAATATCTCTCCAGGAGTGGATAAGGACAAATTTCTTCTTATTCACCGCTGAGCTCTTTCATCCTACACTAGTCTGCCCCATATTGAAACAGGGCTGGGTTTGCATTTGCAGCTACGGGACAGTCACCCTACAGACATCTTCCTGGATAGAGTGAGATTTTTTAAGAGTGTCTCACGTATACATCTCTCTGGGAGTGAACAAAACCAAAATTTGTTCTTGTTCGTTCCTGGTCTCTTCCCTACGACACCACTCTGCCCCGTATTGAAACAGGGTTAGGTTTGCATTTGCAGCTACGGGATAGTTACCCTTACAGACTTCTTCTTCGATAGAGTGAGATTTTTTTAGGAGTGTCTCACATATTCCATTCTTTGGGTTTGCGTTTGCAGCTACGGGACAGGCACTTTGACGGACGTCTTCCTGGACCGAGTCTTCCAGGAGTGTCTCACCTACGAAGGCGAGATGGATTACAAAACCTACCTAGATTTTGTGCTCGCGCTGGAGAACAGGCGCGAACCGCAGGCCATGCAGTATCTCTTCCGCATACTGGACGTGAGACACCGGGGTTGCCTGGACGTCTTCGCTCTCAACTTCTTCTTTAGGGTACGAACGTAGGTCGTACGCACAGTGCAGGTTTTTTTGCGGTTTTTTGCGGTCTCTCTATTTTAATTTAAGCGAACAGAAGTGTCAAGGTATTCAGTAGGTTTCTTTGCTGTAGTCTCTCTATCTTAATTAAAGCGAACAGAAGTGTCAAAGCATTCAATGGATTTATTTCTGTAGTCTTGCTATCTTAATTAAAGCGAACAAAAGTGTCACTGCATTCAATGGATTTCTTTTCTGTAATCTCTATCTTAATTAAAGCGAACAAAAGTGTCACTGCATTCAATGGATTTCTTTTCTGTAATCTCTATCTTAATTAAAGCGAACAAGAGTGTCACTGTATTCAGTGGAAAATTTCTCATTTGTAGTCTCTCTACCTTTTATAATGAATCATTGTTTGTGCAGGCCATACAGAAGCAGATGAAGCAACATGGCCAGGACCCGATCTCTTTCCATGACGTCAAAGACGAGATATTACGAAAATAAAATTTCGCCCTTTGATGAGGAATCTGTGGATTCGTCACATATCACAGCAAGGAATTTGGCCTCATTTATAGCTCCAAACTGTTCCCGGCGCTTCGGCTATCGCCGTAATGAACCTCTGGCAGGCCTTGTCGGTGAGGTAAGTGCTGCCGACATCTAACCCCTTGCTTGGCCTTGTCAAGCTGGCACAGCTTGACGTAATCGGTGTAGGACCTGCCGTTTTTCCAATAGCATGTGCATTTCGAATTAGGATATTCAGTTTTGCTATTGTGGCCTTGTTCATTAAAGTTAGTGTTTTTGCCCCCACTGTTTCGTGAACAGGCATGGTCCTTGCATTTCTTTTTGCTATGATCTTTCTGTGCCCCTGGGAAGCATCATGCGCTTTAGCAGTTTCCAAACGATAGTTTGCACTGCCGGTGGAAAAACTACCAGACATACAGCCTGCACCACAGGTCATACCCTTGCCCTTGGCCGGGTCATACTCTAGTCACGGGTATGACGATTTCCACGCTGGCTGGAACGTACGCATCATTTTGGTCTTATCATAGACACGCTGGCCATCTAATTTCTCCTCCTGCGACTTACGTTTGGGAGGTGGAGGACGAGCTCCGTCCAAATACTTTCACATAACAACCTTGATGTTAGTGTAAAGTGTGGTTTGCAGATGTTACAAATGGTAGTTGGGTGATTGTAAATGTCACGACGGTGGTTGCATAATGGGTTAGTCGGCGGCAGCGCGTTTGATGTAGTATGGATGATGGAGATGATAAACGGTTGAGAGAGAGTTGTTGTGCATGTGTGCAGCGGGTGTGGTTGTCCGCGCACGCGCGACTTTCTTTGTTAGCTAGAAAGGTGTAACATGTGCAAAATACATGTTATATTACATTAGTAACTAGAAAGGGCAGTTGTCGCCAACTACATGTATCCCCCCGTGATCTAGTATGAATGAAATATCTCTGTAAGGACGTAGAAGGTAGGTAAAGTTAAATAAGTCACAAAGAGGTTTGTTACATAACTGATCTGCCTCAGATGTGCAAGTATTTCGAATCTGGTTACCCTAGGAGGCTGAAGAGGAAATCTAAGCCGACGGTCAAGGTCCAGTGGTAAAAACACGCTATAAAAAGAAATCTTACTGTATAATACTGTGCTACACGGAAACAGTACATAATGGCAATATATGGAAGGTATAGTAATTATATTAGCACACAGGGAAACAGGGATAATAAAGCTGTTGAGGTCCCGCTAGGTCAATTAGGGGCCGAGTTATAGAGCAGAAGGGAAATATGATCAAGGTCAAGGTCAATGTCAAATAAAAGCTGCAGTGACGTGGTTTTGGTATGCGACACACGTTCTCTCCACGATGTGTAAGTATACTAAGTTTGGTAGCGCTAGTTCAATTAGGGGCCGAGTTATAGAGCAGAAGGGAAATATGATCAAGGTCAATGTCAAGGTCAAATAAAGGTAGCAGTGACCTGGTTTTGATACGCGACACACCTTCCCAAGATGTGTAATTATACCAAGTTTTGTAGTGCTAGGTCAATTAGGGGCCGAGTTATAGAGCGGAAGGGAAATATGATCAAGGTAAAAGTCAAATAAAGGTCGCAGTGACCTGGTTTTGGTACGCTGCGCACCTTCTCCACAAGATGTGTAAGTATACCAAGTATGGTACCGCTAGGTCAATTAGGGGCCGAGTTATAGAGCGGAAGGGAAATATGATAAGGGTCAAGGTAAAGGTCAAATAACGGTCGTAGTGACCTGGTTTTGGTACGCTGCGCACCTTCTCCCCAAGATGTGTAAGTAGACCATGTTTGGTCACGCTAGGTCAATTAGAGGTCGAGTTATAGAGCAGAAGGAAAAGTGTTTGCGGCGGCGGCGGCAGCGGCTGGACAGACATGAAACCATAGTATCCCCGCCGACTTCGTCACGGGGGATACAATTATAGATAGCTTAGCTGTAAACAGCCTAGAATATGAGTAGGTTTGGACGTTTAGCATGTAGGTTAAAAATACGTAGTTCAGACAGTGTCTAAGACAGAGGCTACATGTGTTATGCAGATGTGGGGTTTGGATAGACATAGGGTTGTGGGTGAGTTACATGAGAGGGAAGTCGGCTGGAGATCGTGAGAGGGAATGCACGCGCTCCCGCGCGTGTGCGCGGTTCTTTGTCTGGAAACTTGACTGGATGGACGGGACGTGACGGGACGTTAGTAGTGTGCTGTATTGACCAGTAGCAGTTGTAAACAATATATTCTTCTAGTGAACACAAATTCTACAGTTCTTGATTATTTTACTCTAAATTCTTTCAAACAACACTGGTGTAGCCAGGGGCGTAAATCCGTACCGAGGAGTGGGGGGGATGATCACGCGAAGGGGGGGTCTGGGGGGCCCTCCCCCAGAACATTTTTGAAATTAGACCCCCTCAGATGCGTTTTCTGCGCGATCAGGGAGGGGGTCCGGACCCC
>NW_014577484.1:78409-80492 GCF_000485595.1 Priapulus caudatus
CCTGAATTGACCAGTTCAGAATTATTTCGCGTGTTGTAAAATTATTCATGTTAAACTCTACTTGTTAAGATGCACTTTTAATATTCAGTAAGCTTTAAAATAAAATGTTTTTACTTATAATGACCATAATGAATAACGATACATTTTTTCTTTGTAAGATTTAAAACGTAATTTTTTATAAGGATCATAGCATCAATAACGATTAATAACGATAGTGAGTGCTGTATGATATTTTGATGGGCTATGTACACTGCAGATCAGAATATACGAGGTGTTGGCGTGAATCGGTTGTAAGCTCTGCTACATGACTGCATGCACAACTGTTGCAGTGGTCAAGGGGACACAGTGGTCACCATCCTGATAGATCTGAATGGGTTCTGGATGTACGAGAATCGTGAAGTACTGGTCAACGAGCCTTCCGAACCAACCCCAAGCGGTTGACATGTTCTACACTAGATGGCGCTCACAGTTGAACTACGAGGAAAATCAGTGATCAGGTTTTCCTTGTACAGACAAGAGTACTGTTGTTGTTTCATGCTTGTATCTCTAGTACATAAATGGTGTGTGTAGGTTCGATTGAGACTACCGCCCACGTTTTATAGCATCAAACATATTCCAAAGTGAACGGATTGTAAATATGTAAATATTATTGCTTGAATAAATTTCCATACATTGATCGCATTGAGTTTATCTATACAGTTTTGTTACTCTTTCATATTCTCAACGGTCTAGTCTTCTTTTCTCTCACAAATTCACTGTTACTGTTTCAAATGTGTGACAGGCATGACCTGTTGTTCAAATGCTCAACCTGTTGTGAGCAAAGGCTCAATTGGCAGGAGAACCCAATCACAACATGTAAAAGCCCATGCGTGTACTTGTGTGTAGTCTACAGCACATCGGCACAGTCATCAGTATTTATTCAACTTTCATCATCACTATCGGGAGTTTTGATAAATTTGTGAGTTTGTGATAATTTACTCCTGTCAATATCAACGTCTCTCCGTATCCACGGTCGTTTGTTTTCTTGATCACCCTACAGGTGTCGCCACTGTAGTGGGCAGCGCCATGTCGGCTGCGCGTGTGGAAGTTTGCGCCCAGTCGGGCATGACACGTGTGTCGGTGACTGCTCCCAGGTGAACTGGCCCAGATTATAATATTACCTGCGCGGGATTGCGATTGTAACGTTCACTGACACTGACGCTCTCCACTTGTTAGTTAGGCGCGTGTGCTGTTCGCGTGATAGTCGTACAGCCAGTTCTAGCTCTCTGTAGACAACGTATATTCTGCCGAGCAAGCGTTCGCAGTGCTGCGGCTGTGCTAGCCTTGCTTGAGTTCGGCTATGGCCACGCGTAGATACTTCCTCGTATTTGTGGTGGTGAATTTCGCCTGGATTTTCCAGACAGCGTACGCACAACAGATTGGTAAGAACGCCTTCATCGGATTTGGTTAAAGTGAGAGAAAAAGGGAGGTTTCTGGTAAAGATACAGGTGTATAGTTTTAGTTCATTTGACACGCGCGTGTGTTGTGGCGTCTAACCTATTGACTTTGAGCCCGGTACGGCTGTAAAAAGTGCGAAAGTGTTCTTAAAGTTAAAACGCGATCGCTGCAATGTACCTTGCTAAATGAATTTACTCGTCATTCATGATAACTGACTACGTATACTCGCGCATGTGGTAAAATTAACCATGATTCACTCAGATATTGTCATACCTGTAGGTATACGGACACGTATAAAGTTCTGGCTCTTAGTGAAATACGTTCGCATTAGCTAGCTATGCAAAGAATATTTCGCTTTGTGTGTGCGTGGTTATTCAGTTCTGCGCTAGATCCTCTTGTGATATTATGAAAATACGATTGAAGGACGTGTATGCTCATTTGTCATTACGGTCATGTGCTTAGAAGATGTATGCAAATAGGGTAACCTTGCCATTACATTTCTCCTCCCTGAAATTTGCACATATAAGGTCGGTAGGGTGTAACGCTTTTATAAACGCTTGAAGCATAATGCTAGATCGACAGGCGGAGAGATAGATAGAGAGAGAGAAAGAGAGATAGAGAGAGAGAGAGTGAGAGAGAGAGAAAG
>NW_014577484.1:80502-97321 GCF_000485595.1 Priapulus caudatus
GTAAAAAAAAATTTGCGCCTAAGGCAAGGTGGTGGATATGAAGTACATAAACAAGGCGCTAGTTTGGAGATAGGCGTATGTTCTTTCTCTCTTCCGCGCCCCTCGTCGTTCGCCGCGTTATCGCTCGCTCTCTCTTTTCTTCGCCTACTCTGTTCTGTCTCTGCTTTATGTGTGTCCTCTCTCATCTCCACTCCTTATGCGTGCTGCGCTCGTCCCCCCCTCTCGCACAATACATCGCGCTTAAGGCAGGGTGTGAATATATAGTATAACACAAAGGCGCGATTTGAGATAGCTACGTTCTTTCTCTCTTCGTCGCCGCTCTCTCCCACTCCCACCAACCGAATATTGCGCTAATGTGTGAATATAGTATATACACAAGGGCGCGACTGGGCGTACGTTCGAGAGCACCTCCAACATTCCCTCTCCAATGACCACGCGGCATATCCGCCTACATACGAAACGCATAGTTTCATGTAGTCAAGAGTACATAATAGAGTCTATTATGTACGCTTGATATAGTCCTGGATCTATAACAGCAACATAAGTTGCTATATAAATGTCAGGGGCGGGCTGGGGTGATCACACGACAGACGCGATCTTACAGGGATTTATACAGCGTTTCCAACGACACCGGCGCGCGTCATTTCACCTGCCCGAGCGTATTGGCTAGATATTACTGTAGATAAATACCGGGGGTGGGTGGGGGAGGCATTGTCGCATCGTGCGCATTCGCAGAACAGCACATATCCGCTACGGATCCGCTACGGATCCGTGCGGATCCGCTACGGAAGTGTTCAACACTTGCTAATACACGGAGAGGGTTCAACACTTGCTAATACACGGATGATGGCTTGCTAAGCCACGGAAGGGGGTTCAACACTTGCTTAATTACACGGAGGGAGCTACCACGGATGGTGCTTGCTAAGCCACGAAGGGAGTTCAAACACTAGCTAATACACGGAGAGGGTTCAATCACTTGCTAAACACAGGAGCGAGCTACAACGGAATGGTGGCTTGCTAAGGTGCCACGGAAAAGGGGTTCAACACTCAGCTAATACACAGAGGGAAGCTACATCGGATGGGTGCTTGCTAGCGACGGAAAGGGGTTCAACACTTGCTAATATCACCGGAGGGGGTTCAAACACTAGCTAATACACGGAGGGAGGCTACACGATGGTGGCTTGCTAAAGCGACGGAAGGGAGTTCAACACTTGCTAATACACGGAGGGGTTCAACACTTGCTAATACCGAGGGAGCTACAGCGGATGTTGGCTTTGCTAAAGCCAGGAAGGGGGTTCGAACACTAGCTAATACACGGAGGGAGCTACACGGAATGGTGGATTGCTAAGTCGACGGAAGGGGGTTCAACACTATGCTAATACCGGAGGGGGTTCAAACAGCGTGAGCAATACTACGAGAGGCGAGCTACACGGGATGGTGGCTTGCTAAAAAGGCCACGGAAGGGGGCAAACACTTAGCTAATACACGGAGGGATGCTTACACGGATGGTGGCTTTGCTAAGCGACGAAGGGGTTCAACAACCTTGCGTAATACACGGAGGGTTCAACAACTAGCTAATACACCCGGAGGGAGCTTACACGGATGGTGGCTTGCTAAGCGACGGAAGGAGTTCAACACTTGCTAATAGACGGTAGGGGGTTCAACAACTAGCTAATACACGAGGAGCTACACGATGGTGGGCTGCTAAGCGACGGAAGGGGTTCAACACTTGCTAATACACGGAGGGGGTTCCACACTTCTAATACACGGGAGCGAGCTACACGGATGTGCTGCTAAGCGACGGAAGGGGGTTCAACCACTTGTAATACATCGGAGGGGGTCAGCACACAATTACAAGCCGGAGGGAGCTACACGATGGTGGCTTTGCTAACGGCGACGGAAAAGGCGAGTTCAACACTTGCTAATACACGAGGGGGGTTCAAAGCCACGTTGCCTAATGACACCGAGGGAGTCTACACGATGGTGGCTTAGCTAAGCGGACGGAAGGGGTTCATACACCTGCTAATACACGGAGGGGGGTTCAAGCCTAGCTAAATACACGGAGGGAGCTACACGATGGTGGCCTTGCCTAAGCGACGAAGGAGTTCAACACTAGCTAAATAACGAGAGGTTTCAACACTTTGCTAATACACGGAGCGAGCTACACGGATGGTGGCTTTCTAAGCGACGGGAAGAGTTCAAACACTAGCCTAATACACGAGGGGTTCAACACTTGCGTATACGGAGCGAGCACAACCGATAAGAGGGTGGTTGCTAAGCGACGGAAGGGAGTTCAAACAGCTTGCTAATACACGAGGGGGTTCAACACTTGCTATAATTACACGAGCGAGCTAACCAGGAGTGGTGCGCTTGCTAAGCCGACGGAAGGGGTTCAAACACTTGCTAATAGACGGAGGGTGGTTCAACACTAGTAATACACGCGAGGGAGCTAACACGGAGGGTGGCTTGCTAGCGACGGAAAGGGGTTCAACACTTGCTATACACGAAGTAGGGGGGTTCAACACTAGCTAATACACGGAGGGGTTCAAGCACTAGCTAATTAGCACGAGAGGAGCTACAACGGATGGTGGCTTGCTAAGCCACGCTGAAGGGGATTCCAACACTGCTAAAATATCATGCCCCTGTTGTCTGCGTGTCTCTCTCCGAATCGTGTAAATAAACGCGCTGTGATTGAGCTGGCGCGTGAAGTCTGCACGTACGTGTGTGTGTTGTGTTGTAACGCATATAAATCACTTAGAGACACTCTATAGAGAGTCTCTCTATGGTTTGTGCGCGCTGCCATACCCCGCTGAGGCGGTCAAACGCGATCACAACAGCGAGATCGACAAATGCGTTTGCGCACACGAAAGAAATTCGAACAATGAAATAAGATAAAGGTTAGAATGACATACGGGCAGAAGAGACGGCGAAAGGATGGACGTGTTGTTGTGTTGTGTGTGTGTGGTGTGTGTGTGTGTGTGTGTGTGTTTGTGCGTGCGTGTGCGGTGTGTGTATGCGTGGCGTGCAGTGCTTGTGCGTGTGTGTGGTGTGGTGTGTAGTGTATGTGTGTTGCGTGTGTGCGTGTGTGTATGTGTGTGTGTGTGTGTGTGTGTGTTGTGTGTGTGTGTGTGTGTGTGTGTGTGTTGTGGTGTGGTGTGTGTTTGTGTGTGTGTGTGTGTTGTGTGTGTGGTGTGTGTGTGTGTGTGTGTGTGTGTGTTTGTGACTGGCGAAGTTATGTGATTGTGTGTGTCGTGCGTGCCGTGTGTTGCCTTATATTACACTGGAGTAGCATTCAGCGGCACAACAATCAACAGCATCAACAACAACAGCAACAGCAACAACACAACAACACACAATAACAGGCAGCAAGTTAGCAGAAGCAACACAACAACAACAACAACAACAATAACCGCAACAAACAAACAGCCAGTAAACAACAGCCAGCGCCAGCAGCACAGCAGCAAACAGCCGCAAGCAAAGCAGCAGCTCAGCAGCAACAACAGCAGAGCAGCGCAGCAGCAGCATATAATGAAACAGCACATGTGGCTTGCTACGTAGCACCAACTAACAGCCACAACAAATCGCCATCTCGCGATGAACGTGTGATGATCACCCGCCGCGTTTCTCCCCCCATGTGCGATTTCGCTTTTTTCATTGACAGTTCGCTGGCAATGAAAAGCTTGATAAAAGCAACAAGACGACGACCGGGTTCGCTGCTTGATAAGCGTTTGTATGAACATAAATTGATATCAAGGCCGTAAAAAGACGAAAAATGGCGGCGATGCGAGGCGAGAGCGTCACATTGCAGCTTCCTGGATACGTGAACAGGACTGACCGCTGGCGGCCGCCGCTGCGGGCAGCGGAAAAAAGGTAAAATTAACAGGTAAGATTATGCAACATCGCGATTGGTTCGCGTAGCGAAGGCCATACACGCGTGCGGGCATCCGACATAAGCTTTGCGCCTTTCGATGGAGATGTTGAAGAGATGTTGAATGAGATTTATGGAATGTTTGGTTGGTTGGTAGGACGATAGGTTAGCGACGGTTGGAATAGGTTAGCGCTCAAACTAAGCTTTCGAAACCCCGCGTATATTATATATATATATTCACATCCTCATCAATCCATCATCAAAATATCGTCCATCATCATCATCATCGTCGTCGTCGTCGTCGTCAATCATCATCATCAAATCATCATCGCGTCATCAATCGATCATCATCACCATGAAACTCGTCACTCAGCCATTACGAATAACTTTTTAACGGCCTAACCTATACCCTCCACCACACATACTGCTCCTATAGTTAGCCATAACGCAATAACTAATAGGAAGTACCACATCTAAATAGCAACGGAGGTTAACTATATACACCCGGGTCGAGGTAACTATACTAAATACCCGAGTAAGCGTAAGATGAATACCCAATTTTCAAGTAATTATTATAATTGAGTATACGCCGCAGCGACCGTAACAGTGATCGTTGACAAAAGGCGTGAACTCATCGTAAGACAACGTATGTGTGTGGGTAGTGTTGGTTGTTTTGTGGTGGTGTGCGGTGTGTGGCGTGGTGCGTGCGTCACTAAAGGTTTGCGCACACTGTGTGTAGCGATGTGTAGAGTCGATATGTGTGGATAGTAGCGTAGAGGCTGTACGTAGTGTTGTGATGACCACACACATGCATATTACGTGTAACCACACACGATAAGTTTTGAAATATACGTATCTACACTAGCTGATACGACAGGCGAGCGATACATGTTTACACGTTACTGGGCATGACAGTCACACATAGCACACGCACACACGTCGCACCAGCGCCTACGTCACAACACGCACACGCTAAATCATCAAAATTTGTTTGGTTGTGTTAGATGGAGTTCGCCCATTTGTCACGATTAACACTGATTTTCAACGGGCTAGCGGGTAAAACCAATTATAATCATTACTAGAAATTGGTATATCATTACTTAACCGGGTCATTAACACGCACCACACCACACACACACTACACCTACCCGACACACACGACACACACACACACACACCACCCACACACAACACCCCCGCACACACAGGGTAACACACCACAATAAGCACGGGGAGGAGAGGCACCGGGTCCACACACAAAACAAGCGCGCACAAGCACAATAGCGCGACGCAACTAGGCGGCGTGCCGCGGATGCGAAAGAGCATCACTGACCACGCTAGGGCGATACGACGCAGGCGGCAGACGCAATGGATCAGGCGCGCTGAGAGCGGCGGGAATGCGACCAAGGAAATTGCTAGGTGGGGGGTTGAGGGCATTGCCAATGAAGTGGCGGGGTGAGCGGTGGCAGGTAAGGAGGTGGCGCCCGCGGAGTGAACACGCACCGCACGCAACGACACACCACGCACAACACACCACACATATATATATATTTATATATATATATTATCAAAGAGCTAATAATACCTCTAGTGTATTATTAGCTCTTGATTAGGGTATTATTAGGGTATTATTAGGGTATTATTAGATTTATTCATTAATCACGCATTTCTAATGTGATATCTCGCCAAAGATTTCGCCGTGGTAGTTGCTGGTTTATATCAGTCTCTGAGTCTGCATTTGAAATTCCTACATGAATGTCAGAACAGATTGTCAGCAAAAAAAAAATGTTCCTGCGGTTTTAGCCGAATTCATCACTATCTGATAACTGTCGATCAGTTTCCACTAAACAACCGACGAAATGGCGTTCGGAAACCCCAAGAAGGAGTATAAAGATATTTGTGGGGGAGAAGAAGAGTAAAAATTTTTATTAGATGTCGGCTGTGCAGCCGGTTATTGAAGCGAATAATTAAACACCAGAAGTAAAGGGAAAATGCACGCAAGCCGACACAATTGCAAGTCAAGTAGGTTTGGAGACAGCCAGTACTACCGTGGGGTGGGCGTGGTTACGACACGAGCCGGACGTAAACAGGTCCAACCCTCAGAAAACAACTTAACCTGGCATCTATAACACACGTGAATAACGCTAGTAAGCTAGAAATACACCCGCACGTGGTCATTCACACATTCCTTTGAAAGAAGCGAGCGCAAAGGCGTGTTCAATAGCCGGAAATTTCTTCGACATTTCGGCACCTGCCGAGACGGTCGGCCAACTCGCGAAAACGCGTGTTATCGCGACGAGTCTTATTCGGTTTAGTGGCACTCTATCTGAATCACAATGTGAAAGCGATGTATAACATCACTCCATCACTGCTTATTGCTTCAGGGACAAGTTCTTTTAATCGTGGCCCCCTCGGAACGTTCTACGGAGTATTTTTCGTAGTAGCGTAAACACGCAACACGCACTCCTGCGCGCGCTCTCTCTGTCGATTCCATCAGTCTCTTGCTTTCCTTCGTCGACACCCACCTCTCTCTTTCTTTCTCTCGGTCGTGTCTCTGTCTGTGTGGTCTCTCTCCTCTCACTCTTATGCGTGCTCCCTCGTTCTCACCCCCCCCTCTCTTCTTTCTCTTTCTGTCGCTCAGCTCGGGCCGAGTCGCTTGCTCCTCTTCTTTCTCTCCTCGCGCGCGCTTCCTCTCTGACTCTCGTTTTGTCTGTCTGTCTCTCTCTCCTCCTCTGTTTGTCTGTCCTTCTCTCTCATCTCTTCTCTCTCTCTCCCTCTCTCTCTCTCGCCTTCGCTCTCTCCTATGCTCTCTCTCTCTTTCTCATCTCACTCGCGCGGCGACTCGGCGCTCAGTCCACTCGCATATCTCATCTCTCTCCTATTCGTCTCTCCATCGCGTCTCTCATCGCTCTCTCTCTCTCTATCTATCCTCTCTCTATCTCTGTCTCTCATCTCCTCGCGCGCGCAGATGCGCTCGTCATCTCTCACTCCATGCTGCGCGTGCACGTCTCTCTCTCTCTCTCTCTCTCTCTCTCTCTCTCTCTCTCTCTCTCTTCTTTCTCTCTCTCATCTGCTCTCTCTCTCTCTCCTCTCTCTCCTGTCCTCTCATGCCCTCTCTCTCTCTCGCGCGGCGTATCGCTTGTTCTCTCTCTCCTGCTCTCTCTCTCCTCTACATCTCTCTCTTCCTCTCTCCTCTCACTGCGCGGTCTCCTCCGCGCACGCTCTCATCTCTCTCTCGTTCGCATTTCTTTCTCTCTCTCTTCTCTATCTCTCTCTGCTCCTCAGGGGGTCCGGACCCCCTGGGCCCCTCCCCCCACCCCCTACCTGCCCCTGCAGTAATTGAAATGATTTAGGTCTGCCCATGTCTCCAAATTATCATAATTAGCTGAACTTTCAAGTGGGGCACGGAGGAAGGAGTTTTTTTTTTGAATCTCAGTGGGGGATATTTGTACAGGCCATCCCCCCCTCCTTCAAGAGCGGGGGGGATGCATCCCCCCATCCCCCCGGGATTTACGCCCATGGGTGTAGCAAACCTCGCTACAAAGCTATAAATGGAAGGTTTTTGGTTAAGAGAAAGTAGAACGAGAGTGTGCGGAGTCACGCGGATGCGTGCCTCTGTGCGCACGCATGTGGGTTGAAAAACAATAATACTATTTGCAAAACACAACTGTTTGGACTTTGGACTTTTCTTTCATCTCTACAACAAATCTACTTTGGAACGGGTAACGTCACATCCTCGTTACATTAGTATTGGATAAAGATGTACCTACTACTGCAGGGTTTCTTATACATAAGAGGCACAGTGGTGCACCGCCATTGTCAAATTTAACATCGCCGTTGTGAAAATGTTTCTGTATTTACTGATAAGTATATCGTGTACCTATATACCTATAAGTATATTGTAACGAAGAATGATGATATAAATCCAAACTTGTGTAATAACCTGCAGAAATTTTAATATCTTGCACACCGTGTAGGCCCTAGTTACATCTTGCACAAAGAGACCATTAACAAAAGAACGCGCGCAAGCGCGTGCGCTTAATCCCGTCTCCACAACCAGCCTTTTCCCAGTGTCTCACGTACGCATCTCTCTGGGAGTGAACAAAACCCAAATTTGTTCTTATTCATTCCTTGTCTCTTTCCTACTACACCACTCTACCCCATATTTAAAACAGGATTTGCGTTTGTAGATATGGAATAGGCACCATTACAGACATCTTCCTGGATAGAGTGAGATTTTTTAAGCGTATCTCACGTACGCATCTCTCTGGGAGTGAACAAAACCAAAATTAGTTCTTATTAGTTCCTGATATCTTCCCTACGACACCATTCTACCCCGTATTGAAGCAGGGTTAGGTTTGCATTTGCAGCTACGGGATAGTTACCCTTACAGACTTCTTCTTCGATAGAGTGAGATTTTTTTATAGATAGATTTGAGATTTTATTAGGAGTGTCTCACGTATACATCTCTCTGGGAGTGAGTAAAACCAAAATTTATTCTCAATCACGCCTGGTCTCTTCCCTACGACACCACTCTGCCCCGTATTAAAACAGGGTTAGGTTTGCATTTGCAGCTACGGGATAGTTACCCTTACAGACTTCTTCTTCGATAGAGTGAGATTTTTTAGGAGTGTCTCACATATTCCATTCTTTGGGTTTGCGTTTGCAGCTACGGGACAGGCACTTTGACAGACGTCTTCCTGGACCGAGTCTTCCAGGAGTGTCTCACCTACGAAGGCGAGATGCATTACAAAACCTACCTAGATTTTGTGTTCGCGCTGGAGAACAGGCGCGAACCGCAGGCCATGCAGTATCTCTTCCGCATACTGGACGTGAGACACCGGGGTTGCCTGGACGTCTTCGCTCTCAACTTCTTCTTTAGGGTACGAACGTAGGTCGTACGCACAGTGCAGGTTTTTTTGCGGCAGTCTCTATTTTAATTAAAGCAAACAGAAGTGTCAAGGTATTCAGTAGGTTTCTTTGCTGTAGTCTCTCTATCTTAATTAAAGCGAACAGAAGTGTCAAAGCATTCAATGGATTTATTTCTGTAGTCTTGCTATCTTAATTAAAGCGAACAAAAGTGTCACTGCATTCAATGGATTTCTTTTCTGTAATCTCTATCTTAATTAAAGCGAACAAAAGTGTCACTGCATTCAATGGATTTCTTTTCTGTAATCTCTATCTTAATTAAAGCGAACAAAAGTGTCACTGTATTCAGTGGATTTCTCATTTGTAGTCTCTCTACCTTTTATAATGAATCATTGTTTGTGCAGGCCATACAGAAGCAGATGAAGCAACATGGCCAGGACCCGATCTCTTTCCATGACGTCAAAGACGAGATATTTGACATGGTGAAACCCATTGACCCGCTAAGGATCACCGTACAAGATCTTGTCGTGAGGTAAACAACAAACATTTACTTCATTCTTGGTCGTAATTATTTGCTACACAATGCTGAATCGACCAGTTCAGAATTATTTCGCGTGTTGTAAAATTATTCATGTTAAACTCTACTTAGTAAGATGCACTTTTAATATTCAGTAAGCTTTAAAGTAAAATGTTTTTACTTATACTGACCATAATGAATAACGATACATTTTTTCTTTGTAAGATTTAAAACGTAATTTTTTATAAGGATCATAGCATCAATAACGATTAATAACGATAGTGAGTGCTGTATGATATTTTGATGGGCTATGTAAACTGCAGATCAGAATATACGAGGTGTTGGCGTGAATCGGTTGTAAGCTCTGCTGCATGACTGCATGCACAACTGTTGCAGTGGTCAAGGGGACACAGTGGTCACCATCCTGATAGATCTGAATGGGTTCTGGATGTAACGGAGAATCGTGAAAGTACCTTGGGGTTTTCCCCCCAAAAAACGAAAAAAAAAGCCCCTTCCCGAAGACCAACCCGAGCGGTGCATGTTCTACACTAGATGCGCTCACAGTTGAAACTACGGAGGAAAACCAGTGATCAGGTTTTCCTTGTACAGCCAAGAGTACTGTTGTTGTTTCATGCTTGTTTCATCTCTAGTACATAAAATGGTGTGTGTAGGGTCGATTGAGACTACCGCCACGTTTTATAGCATCAAACATATTCCAAAGTGAAGCGATTTGTAATTAGTAAATATTATTGCTTGAATAAATTTCCATACATTGATCGCAATTGAGTTTATCTTTACAGTTTTAGTTATCTGTTTCATATTCTCAAACGTCTAGTTTTTTTCTCTCACAAATTCACTGTTACTGTTTCAAATGTGTGACAGGATGAACCTGTTGTTTCAAATGCTCAACCTGTTGTGAGCAAAGGCTCAATTGGCAGGAGAACCCAATCACAACATGTAAAAGCCAATGCGTGTACTTGTGTGTAGTCTACAGCACATCGCACAGTCATCTCAGTATCTATTCCACTTTCATCAATCACCTATCGGAGTTTTGATAATTAGTGAGTTTTGTGAATCATTTACTCCTGTCAATATCAACGTCTCTCCGTATCTACGGTCCGTTGTTGTTTCTCGATTCACCCTACAGGTGAGTCGCACTGTAGTGGCAGCGCCATGTCGAGTGCGCCGTGTGGATTTGCGCCCAGTCTCGGGCATGACACGTGTGTCCGGTGAGCTGGCTCCCAGGTGAACTGGCCCACGGCCTATTATATATATCTACTCTGCGCGGGAATTGCGATTGTAACTTCACTGCACTAGACGCTTCTCCACTTGTTAGTGTGGAGGCGCGTGGGCTGTTCGCGGTGAATATGTCGTACAGCGGCAGTTCTTACTCTCTGCTAAGACCAACGTATATTCTGGCCGCGCAATGCGTTCGCAGTGCTGCGGCTGCAGCTAGCGTCGGCTTGAGTTTCGCTTATGGCCACTGCGTAGATACTTCCTCGTATTTGTTGCTGGTGAATTCGCTTCTTGGATGTTTCCAGACAGGCTGTTTGAGCGGTTCTACAGCACCCCGGGGTTTTGTTGGGGGGGGGCTGCACAGATTGGTAAGATGCCTTCATCGATTTGTTAAAGTGAGAGAAAAGGAGTTCTGTGTAAGAATATAGTTGTATTAGCTTAGTTCATTTGACACAAGCGCGTGTGTTGTGGCGTCTAACCTATTACTTTGAGGCCCGGTACGTGCTGTAAAAAGTGCGAAAAGTGTTCTAAAGTGAACACGCGACACTGCAAATGTGCCTGCTAAATGAAATTTACGTCGTCATGTCATGGATAAACTGACTATTATACTGCGCGCATGTGGTTAGAAAGATGTAACCGATGAGTCACTCAGCATAGTGTGTTCATATCCTCTGTAGGTATACGGGACACTAATAAAGTTCTGAGCTCGTTTAGTGAAATCTTCGGCTATTAGCTTTAGCTATTGATAAAGAGAATTATTTCGGCTTGTGTTGTTGCGTGTTTATTCAGTTTCTTGCTGCTAGTATTCTCTTGTGATATTCAATTAATATCGATTGAAGGACGTAATTTGCTCAATGTTCATTTACGGGCTTATTTTTTTTTGTGCTAGAAGATGTAGCCAGATAGGGTAACTCTTGCCATTACATTTCTCCATCCCTGAAATTTGCTTACATATAGAGTCGGTAGGTGTAACGCTTATAACGCTTGAAGCATAATGCTAGACGACAGGAGGGAGAGATAGAATAGAAGAGAGAGAAGCAATAGAGAGAGTGAGATGAGAGAGAAAGAGCGATGAGAGAGTAGAGAGATGATGAGAGAGAGAGAGAGAGGAGAGAGAGAGAGAGAGAAGACGCGTGCGGAGGGAGTACCGCGCAAGTTGTTGAGAGAGTGAGGAGGGAGGCGCAATGCGAGGCGAGGAGAGAGAGATAGAGAGAGAGATTTTATATTTTATAGAAGCGCAGAGAAGAGAGAGAGAGAGAGAGAGAGAGAGAGCAGAGAGAGAGAGCAGAAGAGAGAGAGAGGAAGAGAGAGAGAAGAGAGAGAGAAGAGAGGAGAGAGAGAGAGAGGGCAGCGGTGGGTTTTTTTGGTGGGTGTTGTGATGTGAGATAGAGAGAGAGAGCGCTGTTCGCGCTGAGAAGAGGAGATGAGAGACGAGACAGAGATGGAGTAGAGATAGAGTAGTAGAGAGAGAGCGAGAGAGAGAGCGAGAGAGAGAAGAGAAGAGAGAGAGAGAGCGAGTGAGAGAGCCGCGAGGCGATCGCGATTTTGTGTATTGTATGTTTTAGTAAAGAGAGGAGATTGAGATTAAAGTAATGTGTATACTTTTTTGTCTGAAGAGGAGAGATGAGATGAGAGAGAGAGAGAAGAGCGCGAGTGGCGCGCCGAGTGAGAGAGAAAGAGAGAGAGAGATAAGAGAGCACGAAGCCCAAGAGAGAGAGGAGAGAGAGAGAGAAGAAGAGAGAGAGAGAGAGGGAGAAGAGAGACAGACAACAGTGAGAGAGAGGCACGACGAGGAGAAGAGCGGGGGAGAGATCGAAGCGAGAAAGAGAGCGAGCGCGATGAGCGAGAGAGAGAGAGAGAGAGATTATGTCGAGCTTTGTATTTTTTGCGACGAGCGACAGAGAGCGAGAGAGAAGGGGGAACGAGGATTGAGGATCACCAGATAAGAGTGAGAGAGAGAGACAGTTTACGTATAATTATGTTTTGTTGGTTTACGATAAGAACCAGAGACAGACCGCATGAGAAGAAAAGTAGAGAGGGCTGCGGCGGTACGAATGCAGAGGAGAGAGAGATGAGAGAGAGAGAGAGAGAGAGAGAGAGAGAGAGAGGCGCGCGCAGGGAGTGTGTGCGTGTTACGTACGTAAAAATACTCGTAGAAAGTTCGCGGGCAAGATAAAGAACCTTGTCTCTGAAGCAATAAGCAGTGGATGGAGTGATGTTATACATCGGCTTTCCGCCACATTGTGATTCAAGCATAGACTGCGCACTAAACCGAAGATAAGACCTCGTCGCGATATACACGCGTTTCGCGAGTTGCGCGACCTCTCGCAGGTTGTCGAATATGTCCGAGAAATTTTCGGCTATTGAAACACGCCTTGCGCTCGTTCTTCAAAGGAATGTGTGGAATGACTCACTCGGTGGCGGTGAATTTCTAGCTACAGCGTTATTCACGTTGTGTTATAGAGCCAGGTTAAGTTGTTTTCTGGGTGACCGTTTCGTCCGGCTCGTGTCGTAACCACGCCCACCCCACGGTAGTACTGGCTGTCCCAAAACCTACTTGACTTGCAAAATGTGTGATCGGCTGTGCGGCATTTTCCATTTACGTCTGTGTTAATTATTTTCGTCTTGCGAATAACCGGTGGCTGCAACAGCCGACATCTAATAAAATTTAACACCTCACAAATATTCCTCCTTCTTGAGAGTTTCCGAGCCATTGTCGGTTGTTAGTGAAACTGTCGACAGTATAGATAGTGATAAATCGGTAAACGAGGAACATTTTGCTGACAATCTGTTTGACGGCGGGTTCCATCGTGTAGGAATTGTCAATGGCAGGACTTGCGATGAGGTACTGATTATTTAAACAACAACTATCCTATATTGCGGCGCAATCTTTGGCGAAAGAAAAAGATAGTCAATTAAGAAATGGCGTGATAATGAATAAAAATCTAATATTAATACCCTAATATAATACTCCTAATAAATACCGCTAATCAAAGCTAATATATAGCACTAGAGTGTACTTATTAGCGTCTTGATAATAGTCATATATGATATATAGTATAATATATGATTATAAGTGGTGTGTGTGTGTGTCGCTGCGTGCGTGCGTGCGTGCGTGCACTGTCGTAGGCCATGCGGGTGGTTGCGTGTCGTGGCGTGCGTGCCTGGCGTGCGTGCGTGCGTGTGTTGTGTGTGTGTGTGTGTATGTGTAGTGTGTGTGTGCGTGCGTGTGTGTTGTTGGTGTGTGTGTAGTTGCGTGTGTGCGTGTGATTGCGCGTGTGTGCGGTGTGTATGTGTGTTATGTGTGTGGGTGGGTGTCACCCTTGACGTATTTCACTATCTTTTTTACGCGTTACTGGTCATCGCGCATCTCTCTTTCAATGGCTAATAAATTGCTTGGGTGTTGTTTAGTATAGTTCGCTCTATGATTTGTTCACTGATCTTGTACGTGTAGCGGGTATAGCTCAATTATTTAATAATTGACTGGAAGGAATCTGGTTTATCGATTACCTTAAGCTCGTATTACTATGTTACCTCGACCCGGTGTTATAGTTTTACCGGTCGGTTGCTATCAGCATGCGTGGTAGGCTTCCTATTGGAGTTAATGGGTTAGGCCGGCTAACCTGTATAAGAAGGCAGTGTGTGTGGTTAGGGTTATGGTTGGGTTCGTGGTGATGATGATGATGATGATGATGATTGATGAAATGTATGATGATTGATGACTGAATGAACTGAATATATATGTATCGCGGTTTCGACAGGTTAGTTTTGAGTCCTAAAACCCTATACACCGTGGGCCCGACTAAAACATTCATATCCTCAGTCAACAATTCTCTCCCATTGGCGCATCGAAAGGGCGCAAGCTTATGTGCGATGGCCCGCAGCGCGGTGTATGGCCTTCGCGAGCTGAACGATCGCGCGTGCATATATTACCTGTTTAATTTACCTTTTCCTGCTTCCTGGTGCAGCGGCGGCGCATGGCGGTCCAGTCATTTCAGCGTAGCCAGGAATGCTGCATATGTGCCGCTCCGCCTCGCATCGCCGTCCCATTTTTCGTCCTTTTTACGCGCCCTTGATGATCATTATGATTCATAACATACGCTATCGAAAGCTGAAACGCCGTCGGTCGTCTGTGCTTTTATCTGGGCAGCAAACTGTCAATGAGTTCGAAATCCGCTGATGTAGGGATGAAAAGGCGGCGGGTGATCATCAACACGTTCACGCGATTGATGGCGAAATTTGTTTTGTGGCTGTTGTTGGTAGGCAGCTACTGTTGCTGGTTCATATACTGCTGCTGCTATTAATGTTCTGGGCTGGCTGCTGCATTTGCTGCGGGCTGTTGTTGCTGCTTGCTTTGCTGCGGCTGTTGTTGTGCGCTGCTTTGCTGGCGGCTGTTGTTGCTGCTGCGGCTGCTTGTCTTTGCTGCGGCTTGTTGCTGCTGCTGCTGCTTTCCTGTGCGGTGCGGGCTTGCGGCTGCTGCTGCTGTTTTGTTTCTGCTGTTCTGTTGTTCTGTTATTGTTGTTGTGTTGTTGTTGTTGTTGTTGTTGTTGTTTGTTGTTGTGATTGCTTCTGCTACTTGCGCTGCTGGCTGCTTGTTATTGGTTGTTGTTGTTGTTGTTGTTGTTGTTGTTGTTGGTTGTTGTTGTTGTTTGTTGTTTGCCCGCTGATGCTACCTCCAGTGTTAATATATAGTGCACAGCACGCACGCACCGCAGCACACACATACACATACGCTTCGCACCACACACACACACACACACTACCACCAACACACACACACACACACACACAGCACACACACACCACACACGATGACACAGCACACACACAGCACACACACACATCACACACACACACACATACACACACACACACACACACCACACACCCACATCACAACACGACACACACCACACACACAGCACAACGACACACCACACACCACACACACACACATCAGTACACTATTCGCACACCGCACACACGCACCACACATACACACATCACCACACCTCACTACACACATACGACACCATGGCGGCGCACGCACTTGCATACACAATCACGCGCACAACGCACACACACACACTAACAACCACACACACACACACTACACACAGCTAACACACACATCGCCCATCTTTCGCGTCTCTCTGGCCCGTATGTCATCTAACCTTTAGTCTTATAGTCAATGATCGAATTTGCATGTTTTCTATGCGCACTGGCGGTATTGTACGGATCTCGCTGTTGTGATCGCCGTTGACGCGCCTCGCGGGGTATTTGCAGCGCGCACAACCATAGACGAGACTCTCCTATAGAGTGTACCTATTATATTTATAATGCGTACAACACAACACACACGTGACGTCGAGACTCACGCGCCAGCTCAATCACAGCGCGTTGTTATTTAGCAATCGAGAGAGATCACGCAGACAAGCAGGCAGTGGGCATGATATTTAGCAAGTGTTGAACCGCTTCCGTGCTAGCAAGCCCAACCATCCGTGTAGCTCCGTCTCCGTGTATGAGCAAGTGTTTGCGAAACCCCCTTCCGTGGCTGCAAGCCACCATCCGTGTAGCTCCCTCCTGTGTATATGCTCACGTGTTGAACCTCCTCCGTGTATTAGCAATGTTGAACCCCCTTCCGTGGCTTAGCTAAGCCACCATCCGAGTGTAGGGCTCCCTCGTGTATATAGCTAGTGTTGAACTACCTTCCGTGGCGGATATGTGGTGTTCTGCGGAGTGCGCGACGATGCAGACAATGCCTCCCCCACCCCCCCGTATTTATCTAACAGTAAGTATCGTAGCGCAATACGCTCAGGGGCAGGTGAAATGACGCGCGCGTGTGTGTAAACGCTGTATAATCCTGTAATCGCGTTGTCGTGGATCCACCCAGCTCCGACATTTAATAGCAACTTATGTTGCTGTTATAGATCCAGACTATATCAGGCAACTGTATGTTGCTGTTATAGATCGCAGGACTATATCAAAGCGTACATAATAGACTCTATTATGTACTCTGACTACATGAAACTATGCGTTTGGTATGTAGCGGATATGCCGCGTGTCATTGGAGAGGGAAGTTGAGAGGTGCGCTCTCGAATCGTACGCCGCCAGTCCGGCGCCTTGTGTACTATACTATATTCACACATAGGCGGCAATATGGTGGTGGGAGTGGGAGGAGAGGGCGACGAAGAAGAACGAACGTACGCCTATCTCCAATCCGCGCTTTGTGCGTATACTATTAGTATTCACACCCGTGCCATTATAGCGCGAATATGGTGGGAGAGGGGGGACGAGGGAGCACGGCATAGGAGTGGGAGAAGTGAGAC
>NW_014577484.1:97331-98995 GCF_000485595.1 Priapulus caudatus
TCCGGTATACCGGACCGTACCCAGCTAGGGTACCGGTACGTTCCGGCAGTACCCTGGGGGGCATAGACCCTACGAGGAGTAGTAATGCATCGTTTACAGTCAAGCAATTTGAAATCATGCGAGCAGATTAAGAGAACATAGCTAACAAAAAATGGGCTGTTCCCTTTTATAGTATAGATATTCACACATTAGGCGCAATATGGTGGTGGGAGTGGGAGAGAGGGGGCGACGAAGAGAGAAAGAAC
This sequence comes from Priapulus caudatus, assembly GCF_000485595.1. Lineage (NCBI taxonomy): Eukaryota > Metazoa > Priapulida > Priapulimorpha > Priapulimorphida > Priapulidae > Priapulus > Priapulus caudatus. The sequence continues at coordinate 97,577 of NW_014577484.1, forward strand.
GTACGCCTATCTCCAATCGCGCCTTTGTGTATACTATATATTCACACCCGTGCCTTAAGCGCGATATGGTGGGAGAGGGGGGGGACGAGGGAGCACGCATAGGAGTGGGAGAGAGAGACACACATAAGCAGAGACAGACAGAGAGGGGAGAGAAAGAGAGCGCGAGCGAGCGAACGAGAGGGGGCGACGAAGAGAGAAAGAACATACGCCTATCTCCAATAGCGCCCTTGTTTATGTACTTCATATCCACACCCTTGCCTCTAGGCGCAATACGGTGGGAACGAACCGCAGATTATCACAGTCATACAGAATGAAAGAACGTTCATGTGTTCACATGATCAAATTTTAACCATGGAGCGTAAGCGATAAATAGATAAATAAATTATACGCGAGAAGGAAAGGTTATGCTCGTAATATGTTGAATGTTTACCTATCAATTGGTAAATTAGCAACAAAAAATATATAACGATGTAGGTTATAAAACTAGAATAATGAAATGCGAAATTTAACCCAATTATGGCCACCAACAATGGCAATTCTGTGTATGCATACATACCCTCATATTACTTAGATTTATACAAATGGCGCATATGAATGGTGGTTTAGTGCTAATGGCACAGCGCTAGCTTCTGAAAATGTCCTCACCGCCCACAATAGCTGCCAAATGCACTAATTCGCCTGTATTTATCATTCGACAACAACAGCGGTACATGTCCCATGTCCGGTCCTATTATACACGAATCTACGGTGAACTACAAAACTAAAGCAATCATTCATCATTAGTTAGGACGCGCGGATTTACAGCTAATGAGGACCGCCTCGTAAGCAGGTCAATTCTTAACAATCCGAGTAGGTGTGAGGTAGAGTACACGTATAGCTTAACTATGCCGTTCACCACGTTGTAAAATATCCGCTCTAAACTGCTTTCGTTCGGCGGGTGGGTGTATTGCCTTTGGTGGGGTGGGTACGACCTACATGGGAGGTCTCAATATATTTAATATACACGCGCGCTAATGACTAGACTAATGTAAGGCAGTGTAGCAATGCACCGTTCGCATAACATAGTTTCGCTTTGCTCATTTTTTCGTCATTGATCAACGACGTAATTCGAGACACACAATTCCGCACTTTCGCCCTCATTGAATCGTTTATAAGGTAAAGTCTAGAGAAAGCTAATGTGGAGAGGCGAAGTAAAGTAACTGAACTGTGACGGGTGTGCCCGTCAACCGCTGAATCATATATCACTGGTCGTGTAAAAGTAGCACGTCAGTAATACTCACTGAGTGAAGGCGTGGAAGAGATGTAAATAGTTGTAACTTGACGAACAAAGAAGCTAGCTGCCTCGAAAGCACGCTTTTAAAATATAAGAAACCGCTGATGTCTTTTTTATCCGTTTTACTTTATCTATATATATATATA
>NW_014577484.1:99005-100020 GCF_000485595.1 Priapulus caudatus
CCACACAGCATATTTAAAATAATATACCTTTATATTTGTTATTATTTTTAAAGCACATTTTAATATATATTCATTCTTATTCTTACTATCTTTGTTTCTATTTTGCCATTGTACTTTTCATATATATCATATATCTACTATATATATTATAGTACTATATCAAGTATATATATATATATATATATATACTATACCTATACCCGTGCGTGCCTGGGTGCGGGCAGGCGTGCGTGCGTGCGTGCGTGTATCGGTTTGGGAGTCTGGGGTGTCGTGGCGCCATAGCTTCGCTCGAGCTCGTGTTGTACCAAGCTACGCTGTTGCGTACGAGCACTGCATCACGAGAAAAGGTTGCGACCGAGATCGCGCATCCTATACTGAAAGATTTTCGGGTAAAATTTCCAAAATAATCGGAAGATAAAAAAAAAAATTTTAATTAAAAAATAAATTTCCGCGCGTTTAATGACGCCCGCTCGCCGCACCTTATCTCAAATTGGTATTGATCCCATTTTATATACGTACGTGGTAATACCAGCAAGGTAGGAGGCGTTCTCACCTTAATGCTAAGCAGGCTTATCTGCTTGTTTGGCTACTAACTGTTGCTTTTACTTCGGCTGAAGGGGTCGTTGTCGTATCAGGTACTACAGATATGTACCCGAGGTACATATATATGTATACACAAAGTGGACCAGACTTGTACTACAAAAGTGTACCCTAACCCTAACCCTAACCCTAGCCCTAACCCTAACCCTAACTCTAACCCTAACCTTAACCTTAACCCTAACCCTAAACATACCTCATATAAAAATATAAACATAATACTAAACAACCTAAAATTACTTCGGGTACATATCTGTAGTACCTGATACGACAACGACCCCATCTGCTTTACTTCATTCCTTTCCTTTCCACTCGCGCGCGAGCCGCCCGCGAATTTTTTTCCCCTACACGTTATATCCATTGGGCTCTTCTGATTGGCTGCTTTGATTTGACCACACCATAGATAGTGTTTGGGATA
>NW_014577484.1:103957-124610 GCF_000485595.1 Priapulus caudatus
TCTCTATTTGCTGAATGCTAAGCAGAGAAGCCGCGTGTACCATTTTTCAAGTCTTTGGTATGACCCGGCCGCGAATTTTTGTTCCTACACGTTATATCCATTGGGCTCTTCTGATTGGCTGCTTTGATTTGACCACACCATAGATAGTGTTTGGGATACCATAGATAGTATATAAGCCGATTCGGTTTATAGTTAGTGTTAGGGTTGGGGTTGGGTTTGGTTTTGGTTTACCGCGGTATGTAATGGCGTACATGTACGTACTGTGTGGTTATCGCCCCATGTTCGGAGATCCGTGGTACAAAAGGCGCGCGGCAGCAGTAGTAGCAGCTAGAGGTTAAGAAATGCGCTGATCCAGGTCACTAGGGTTGCGCCGCGGGCGCAGGTGTGCGCTTAATACCTGTCGACGAGTTACTGGGGCTGCTTGTGTCCGCGGGTGAGGGGTCAGATGACGTAACAAGGCATGTGCGTGGTTGGTAGCTGGACGCATTCTCTGCGGGTAATCTATCTGCGTGCTTACGAGCGCTCGCATCGTTATTACATGCGGAAGTTCCGATGAATGGATCGTCGTTGTTTATTTTTTCAATCAACGCGAATAAATGCGCTATGATTAGGTTCGAACAATCTACGAACGTTGCAAAATTACGACGTGTGCGGTCGACGCGGGCGTTTATTTGTAAACGGATGTTTTATCACGGTCACTTCCATCATGCATGTTTATCATGTTTTAGCATGGTGTGCCGTGCAAGATTACATAGATATAAACATTTTCCAAATAGGAAGATTTTTTCAGTAAGTAGTTCGTCACACAGCCAAACAAAATAGGGGGTAGATTAATGTAGGATGTAATGTGTTAACCTTTGGTGGTCGATATGTGCATTATTATAAATAGCTTAATCGTGTCAATTTGCCTAACTACTATAACCGTGTCAACTACTATAAACAAAGTTATAACATAATGAAGCGGAAAGTATATACGATAAAAAAGTTCAAATGTTTGTTTGTCGTCTGGATATTGCATTATAAAAGTTAAAAAGGTCATGAGCTTGTTTGACACGAGGTCATGTTCACGCTGTTGTTATTGTCAAAAGTTCACCATATAATACGTTTATAATCATTTGAATATCAAGCAGCAATCTTGACGACCGCTCATATTTATTCAAATTCATTTTGTCCTTAATAATATCCTGCCGGTTTAATTTTAAGTAGCTTTAAAGTAAGTATTTGGGTAAACATTAAAAGAGTAGTGAGTGCGACATGCGAGAACATGGTATTACATAATATGCATATTATGCATTTATACATAATGAGGCTCTAAGCTATGGAAAGCTGTATATGCCCCATTTGACAACTGCTAACAGAGAAATAAGGCGAGCTATAGGTTAAATCATTACTTAAACATAAATTATAATAAAAGTGTAACAAATAAAGAAAATCTTAGATTTTGAGAGGCCCCCTTCAGACTGTGAAAGCCCTAAGCTGTAGTCTGTTTAGCTTATGCCCAAATTCGGCCCTGGCGCTGAGTTGGCGAATATCCCGCGTGCAAAATAACCGAGAGCAATCCTGCGCCGATGACAGGAGATGGGAAGCTCTTGCGATTATCATTCCAGGTAATTTGCACTCGCTGCTGAATCACTAATAACGTCCCTGCGGCTAGAGTTTCATAGACAGGTGAGATATGTAGAGCATGTGTTACCTGGGTGAGATAGATATAGAAGGGCGAACCGTGAAACGAACTGTATCAATGTGAAGCGAGCGAAAAGTGGATGATACGTGAGAAATGTATAATACGAAAGTAGGTGAAGGCGAGCAGGGCATGCGCGAAGGATATTAAGCATGTAAGGGCGGTGCGCGAGACAGGCATGGGGGACTCTGGCCCAGGTGCGCATATAAAATAGGTGAGGCGAGACTGAGGTTGGATCATGGGACAGGTACAAGGTTTATGAAACCCGAGAGCACGATAAGATAACGTTGCGTAGATGCGAGCCATTGCGTGCCGGCGTGCTTCCGCGTGTACACGTATGTGTGTGCTGTTGTGTGTGTGTGTGTTGTGTGGTGTGTGTGTGTGTGTGTGGGTGTGTGTGTGCGGTGTATGCTGTGGCGGTGCGTAAGTGTGCGTGCGTACATGTGTGTGCGTGCGTGTGACGTGGCGTGTATATCGTGAAGAAAGTGGCGATATCTGTCTACCACGTGGCTATGTTTTAGTTCCAAATTCATTTCCAATGTGATTAATTTCACGCACGCACACTCACACACACGCACGCACGCACGCACGCACGCACACGCACACTCACACACATGCACGCACGCACGCACGACGCACACATACATCACACAACACACATACCACACACATGCGCCGCACGCACGCACGCACGCACGCACGCACGCACGCCGCACCAACACACCACACACACACACACACACACACCCCCCACCCCCACAGTATACATATATTATTCAGATATATATGTACTAGCATCATTATCAGGAATGAATAAAGAGACTATTATTCACTCCTGATTATATGTTGTATAGAGTACAACCATTCATGCACACATGAAAGTAGCAGAGATAATTGAAAGTATGAAATCACACTAGACAGTAGTTTTTTTCTCAAAGACGCACATAATCCCATAGCTACACTAAATGGACTTTCAACACGATGTCTTAAAAAGACCTTCCCAGCTCTTACGTCACATCTGGGTATAACTGTCACTGTCATCTTACTCCTCCCTTTCAACACGGAAGCATCGCAATATTCTTTTCGGGTGCAAGCACCTCTACTCTACGTCTGAAGGATAAGCTCTAAAGATATATAATTACTAACAGGTCATAGAGTCGAACTGCGAACCGGTCTCTCACTCGCGCATGCTGTCGCGTGTACTCGACTGCACGATTTTTCACACGTGGTGGCGGGCGGGTAACGAAGAAGAAAGCCGTTAAGAGACACAAGGTGGTCACGAGGGTCATAAGAAAACTGTCGCCGCGCGAGTGAGTAGATTGTCGTCAGCGATGGTCGACGCTTGAATTCACAAGCAAAGGAAACAATGGTGTCATTCGAAAACGTTATAGTCACGCGTATCTTCTCTCTCTCTCTCTCTCTTTCTCTCTCTCCTCTCTCTCTCTCTCTCTCTCTCTCTCTCTCTTTTCTCTCTCTCGTCTCTCTCTTCTCTCGCGTGCTCGTCTCTCTCTTTCTCACTCTCTTCTCTCTCTCTCTCTCTCTCTCTCTCTCTCTCTCTCTCTGCTCTCTCCTCTCTCTTTCTCACTCTCTTTTCTCTTTCTCTCTCTCTCTCTCTCACTATATATATATATATATATATATAATATTATATATATACATATATCTGTGATGAAGCGCCAAGTAATGTGTTCGCGTAACACATGCACGCACGCACGCACGGCACTGCCGCAGCGCACGCACGCGCACGCACGCACGTCCACGCACGTACGCACACATGTATGCACCACACATACGGACATTCATAGTCCTTATATAATATATATATATATTTCGATATAACGGATTGCCGTCACACGGTCACACGCGTTTCAAAACACATTTGAGTAGACGGGTCAGAAAGCGAGATCGATAACGCCGTTGGCATACCGTTGAAATTCTAAATCATGAAATAACATAAAAGTTAGATGCCATACGGGCCAGCAGAAGCGCGAAAGATGGATGCGGCTGTGTGTGTGCGTGCGTGCTGCGTGCGTGCGGGGCCGTGCGTCGCGTTGCGTGCGGTGTCGTGCGCGAGCCGTGCGTGGTCGTTGGCTGTGCGCGCGGCGTGCGGTGCCGTGCGTGCCGCTCCGTGCGCTGCGTCGTGGTTGCGTGCTGCCTGTGTGCATGCGTGTGGGGGGTGTTCCGGTGCCGTGCCGTGTGTGTGTCTGTGGTGGTGTGTTGGTGGTGTGTGGTGTGCTGTGTGTGATGTGATCTGTATGCGCGGGCGCGCGTGTGTGTGCGTGTGGGTGGGAGGAAGGAGCAGAAATAAATAGGGAAGGTGAATCCTGGGCAAAAGGAGGACAAAGAGACTAACTGTACAGGTGTCTGTGCAGAAGAGATAAGAAGAGTTAGACTCGCTCCTATTCGTATAAAATACGTACTCGTCTTCTCTACACGGGAAAGAGAATTAAACAGATTGTCGCACACCAATAGTAAAATTTGCATCGAGCATCCCCCCCCCTCCCCCAGCATTGATCCCTCTAACTATTTTGGTACACGCCTCGCGCACCGCGGTAGTTTATTTCCAATAAGTAGCTTCTTTCTAGCAATTTCGTTCTTGCATAAGTAGTTCTCGCAGTGTGTCTTAATTGGCTTGCCCCGGGGTTCAGTGATGTGTTTCTTGGCTAATGGACGCACATCACTGTTTACAAGTTAGCGTCACGTTTGAACAATGACGATGACACGTAAGGAGAGAGGTTCCTATTCGTTCATGAAGGGCCGCGTAGTTCATAGCTCCGAAGTTCATTGATGTGTGGTTCATATCTGTGTGGTTCATAGCTGTGTAGTTCATAGCTGTTTGGTTCATAGCGTTGTAGTTCATAGCTGTTTGGCTCATAGCGTTGTAGTTCATAGCTGTGTAGTTCATAGCTGCTTGGTTCATAGCTGTGTAGTTCATAGCTGCTTGGTTCATAACTTGGCGGTTCATCGCTGTTGTTCAGAACAGCGCGGTATATAATAGTATACCGAGTCCGTGAACGCTCGTCAGAAATCTCTCAGGATCAGGGGCGAACAGATGGGTTGCCCCCTCCTTGCACACGTACGTCCTCTTTGTTTCTCCGCTTCTCCATCAACGCTCTCATCCGAACAAGGATGTGGCTGTGCGCAAAGAAACGCGTGCTTACGGCTGCCTCGGCTCTGTCAATCAGTTCCGCCTAAATATATCGCGCTTGTATTTTTCATGAAAGCCGCCTTTTGTCCGTCGTTGACGTTGTCTTCGTGACTATGCGTTCAGGTTAAAACGTTAATTAAGTAGCGGCTGTCGGTGTCACTTGCGTTGGTAGATCACAACTACAAGCAAACCGTCTGTACCCGGGGCCCTGTGCGCGCGTTTGACAGGCTACACGATTGGTGGTATGTATGCGATATAATATACGCTACTAATACATGAGGCCAAGTGTGAACGTGGAGAATTGTGCATCAAAACTGTTATATATCTGCACAGCGTATTAGAAGAAAAGCACAACTAACCTCTACACGCATCGTGATCATGATTTTTATTTCCGTTACACCCACTAATCGTGAAATGAGAAATAAACTTAAAAAGCAAAAAATCTTTTCTTAAAACTCGTCTGCCGAATAACTTAACTCTGGCGTCTGTCATTGACTGGTCCTACGCGGCCTGAGCTGTTCATTCTGAAGGTGTAGCCGCGCAAATTCGCCAGGCTAGCTTTCCAGCTAAGAATCACAGCTAAGAAAATGTTCTGTGTGATCGGTCGTCTTCCTCAAGTGATAATTATAATATATATTTATATATAAGGATCAATTATAATAACCAGTCAACGTTAGCAATGAATGTGTCTGAAGAGCAGATACCAAAAGCTTGCATATAAACAGGTTGTTGTGGTCGCTTAGCAAATTATCAATTGCACTCTTACTTACCACCGCCACGCCGCGACATTTGAAAGCGATTACAGCAGGTTTTGATGCCTGAAGTCATGTTTCTGCATCCATTGACGACGCAACTGACAGAATGCTAGTAGGAAGCGAATGTGTTGATGAGATAAAGTTCATACCGGTGTCATTTCGAGTAAAAGTTTTATTTTCAATTCCCCCCCCCCATTAAAATGAAATGAAAATAATCCGGATATGATGATGTAATCGCCTGCGGATGTTGCTAGACAACAATCTGATTACGGCGTTGACTGTTCAGCTACAATGAAAGCAACATTCGATTTTCACTACAAAGTAGGCATCCATCACATTTGACAACCGTTGACCATTCTCTATAGCAACGTCCACAACGACACCCAACGCTGATGATTACGTACAAGTGAGCTGACCACGAATCTAAATATCAGCCCCCAGCCTTCCCTTAAGCTAGCAGCGCACTTCACCATTTTCGTTGCTCGTACAGGCAATTTTCGTGGTCGGCAATTTTTGTGGCTGTTGCCGCGTCACAGCACACTTCACCACAAGTTGCCACCACGAGCAATTTTCGTGGTGAGAAATCAAACCGGTTTGATTCTCGGCAACTCGTGGTCACCACTAAATTTTGGTGGTGAGTGGTCGTTGCCGGCCCGCGCAGTTGCTGCCCGCTTTAGGACCTCCCCCCTCCAACCGTAAAATTTCGAACAGAAGACGTAACAAACGCCTAGGGGACACTGCAGCGTGGTATACATCACTCTATGATAAACTTCCCCCTTTCACATTACCCGCGGTCATTAAAGGTCAAGCCCTGTTATGCACATGTGCAAATGCGCCATGCGCTCTGCTAGACATGCCAATGCGCATGCGTGATGTAGAGGGCGTACGTTGGTTATAGGGGGATGTATCCCATGCTACATAAGCGTTGATTCGCGGTCGTATACGTGTTGAACAACAGTAGAGGGCGTCCATAGGCTGCAGGCCTGAATAAGCATCGAACAGAAATTAATTAAAAATACTCACACTGTTACTACACTTACAAAACATACACTTTATTCATGTTAAATAACTACAGATTTATGCTCTATGCTCCGCTCGAAACTTTTGCCAGCTCTATGATGCGAATTTCTGCAAAGTTGTCTGAACACATTTCATACACAAAAAACACCATCCGGTGACTGTGGCTACGCCACCTGACGGAATGTCACGAATACACAACAATAATAATTTTACTTCTAATGCTTTATCGACGTCCACGAGGCATCCACCTTGCGTGCATAATGCTAATTATTGCACTCTAGTGCCGAATTTCGGCGAAAAAAAATGCCAAAAAAGGCCGTTTCTAGAGACGAAATAGTGCATCGGTGAACAATCGCGGAAGCTTACTGTTATACGCCTCCTATAGCTGGTGTCTCTTTCTCCCTCCTTGCAAAGAGACCCGCATGACTGTCTTTTCAGTAAGAGTTTCACAAAACGATTTCGGGCATTGTTACATACAGGCGTTCTACGGCGCGGTACGATCGAATAAATTATAACACGAGTCAAAAATCAGCTACGCCAAAGAAATGAAGATTTTTCTATTGCGAAACAAAGTGAACTCGAGAGTGCTGTACCGGAAAGTTGGCTACGAATCGTCTGTGTGTGTACGTGGTGCATACCATCAGTAGGAGCCGCGGTGGGAGGTGAAATATGGGTGTTATACGATGAAGGATATGGGTCACTGGAGATGAAATGACTTGCAAACAAGAATGTCAAGCGTTGAATTTGTGAAATGCAAAAAAATGGAATGACTGAACCATTATTAAAAGCGATATAGTCTCTTGGTAACGATGTAGGGCAGGTCAAATAGGTCGTGGTGGTAATTCAAATTATGAATTGGCGATTTAGCTGAACTATAACGCAGTATAATTGCTCTAACATTAAACTGGGACGAGATAGTCTGTCTGCGCTGACAATTTTAAAACTCGATCAACATTAATAGTAATAGATGCTCATAAATTTGTCCTCACTACTTATATATCATATATAATTATTAAGTTTATATCAATTAATTAATTTATTATATTACTATATGTAATATATATTATATATATATACGTAGTGCGGCAAAATTGATACAACAGGCATGACATAGTAGGCGCAATACACAAAACATATACGCGTATTTTTACAGTACACTACACTTCCTTATAGACCTGGCGAACGCTGTAAAACGTTGCAGTTATAACACAATAGCGGCCTCTTTGTAGGGGTTACGTTAACAATCTTACCGCATCATTGGGTACGCGTAAGAGCTGCAATGCGGCTGTGACCAAGCCATAAAATCCACAATTTTTGATCTTACGTACATACGAGGTCTTGCCATATCTTTGTGTCAAACATTGAGACACGTGTATTCTACTGCTACTATTACAACCACTGCGTTATTACCTGGTTAACTATAACTACCTATCTATCTAACTAACTGATCATGAGTAATCGGAGATCAGCGATTGTTCAGTTACTGGTACTGACGGGGTATTGTTATAGAACATAACGAAAAGTGTTCTAATAAAACTGAATATATATATATATATATATATATATATATATATAAAAATAAATATATATATATATTATAGATATATATACGCGAATTTATGGCTCCATATTCGGTGCAGACAGTGTGCGTTTTATCGTGCGAACTCAGATCTGTTGATGTAACCCGTCAGCCGCTCAGTTCGCCTATAAAACTACATTGTTCTCGGATGAGTCGCTCGGTACGCCTATATGGCCCTCTCTCTGTAGCATCCTGGTCACAAATTCACGCTCACATGCCGCAGACAAACTCACGTCTCTGTGCGGGAATCGTCGACTGCTGTCGTGTCCACAGCGAGTTTGACTGTATGTCTATATACCGAACGATTCATACCTCTGCACACACTGAATAAACATGCGCGAGCGCGCCTAAACGGTAAAGGATTGCTGAACTAGATTTGTATAAATGTAAGAAAGATGGCGCATGATTCGTGTTTTAGTATTGCACGGTATATTTTTAATATAGGCATGTGTGCGTGTGTGTGTGTGTGTGTGTGTGTGTGTGTGTGTGTGTGTGTGTGTGTGTGTGTGTGTGTGTGTATGTGTGTGTTGTGTGTGTGTGTGTGTGTGTGGTGTGTGTGTGTGTGCGCGCGCGCGCGTGCGTGTGTGTTTTGTTTGTATGTAGTATGTTGTATGTATGTATGTATGTATGTATGTATGTATGTATGTATGTATGTATGTATTGTATGTATGTAGTGTATGTATGTATGTAATGTATGTATGTATGTATGTATGTATGTATGTATGTATGTATGTATGTATGTGTGTGTGTGTGTGTGTGTGTGTGTGTGTGTGTGTGGTGTGTGTGTGTGTGTTGTATGTATGTATGTATGTATGTATGTATGTATGTATGTGCGTGCGTGCGTCGTGCTGCGTGCGTGTGTGTGTGTGTGTGTGTGTGTGTGTGTGTGTGTGTGTATGTGTGTGTGTGTGTGTGAGTGTGGTGTGTGGTGTGTGTGTGTGGTGTTGTGTGTATGCGCGCGCGCGCGCGCGTGTGCCTGTGCGTGTGTGCGTGCGTGTGTTAGTAGCTATCAAGTGTTCTGCATTCTTCATAATATCATCAGCAGCAATATTATGGAATGCTTTATTATCTTTATATTAACCTCAGTAGCCCAATACTCCTAAAAGAAGAAAAACTAGTAAAAATGAAGGAGTCGATCTCTGCATATATGACTATACACCCAGAAAGAATGAAACCTGCATGCACACCAGCATAGAGAACACCTATGGGAAATCCTTTCTGCCTCTCAAATGAAACGCCGCAGCACGAGATTCTATTCGCATCGAATTTTCAAGGACAACGATTCTAGCTTTTCAAGCTCACGATAAACTCGTTGTATTTACTCTATAAGCTTTTAAGGCGAGATCGACGTTTGCTTTTGGCTCTCCATTGTCACGAGCAAATATTCTCACTCGAGTCGTCGGGGTTCGTGCGCCAATCGGCCTAGATACTCTGATTCTACCCCTCTATGGATGCAATATGGGTCACCGTAGCAGAAGGATTACAGACAGCCCACTAAGCCCACTAACATTCACGGACGAAGAAAGAATACGGAAGACATAGCAGCGTCACGTTGTGGGAAGTCCCAGCGGGTGTATGGGGGCGGGCGCACGAGTTGTGTGAATGAAAGAAGCATTTATGCATTTCGGTAAAACCAGACGATGATCGTATAGCGAATACGCGCATCTATACTATAAACCGAGTGACTCTGTGTGGGAATCGTACTTATTGTGCATGATCTACATACATACATACATAAACGTACATTAACGTATATTCGTGCACGAAACCTCATGCGCGCGCCTGCTTATGTATACTGCCCGTAGCAGTGGTGTCATAATTATAGACAGAGTCAAGGTATTATTAGCCCTTGACATAGTCTATAATACAGTATATATCATAACACTGCTGCGTCATAACATAGACATATATAGTCTATAATATAGTCGATATTATGACACTCCTGCCCATAGTACATTGTCGCCTCAGATTTTGGCCGTCTTCGTCGCAGGAAATCGAGCCACGTTTTTTGGCGCACAACGGCCAATATCAAGAGCTAATACATTGTATTATTCGCTCTTGCCAGTATCTCATAAACTCTGCGGTCACGTTCTAAGGCCCTGTTCAATTCTGGTTGTTTTTCAGTACGATGTAACAACCCAGAGGTGCCCGCCAATGGCATGGTAGAGTTCTCTAGCACAACATTCGATCCCGGAACAGAAGCAAAGTATGCGTGCGAAAAAGGATTTGACCTCCTTGGGATGGAAGCGCGACTTTGCCAAGCTGATGGTACCTGGTCAAACATGTCACCGCTATGTGGTACGTTCTGGTCACGAGTTCACTGTGTGATTTCGCTCTTGGACGGGAAATCATAAATTCATCGCCTGTTCTGTACACGCGTTTCATCATACTATTTTAAAACGAACGGGCTATCCTGCCCATTAGGGTGATAGATAAATGAACACAAGCATAAAGAAACGAACTCACCATTCGTATTCAGTATCGTCTCCGCTACGTACTATGCAATAATATTAGGAGTAACATAACAGATACGTTATTATATTACTCCGCATATGTTATTGATGTATCGATTTATTGATTGCTTAATTGATTGGTTAATTGGTTATTGGTTGAATAATTGTTTAATTGATTGATTGATTAATTAGTTGATTGGTGAATTAATTGCTTGATTGATTGATTGATCGATCGATCGATTCTAAAACATGTTACCAATTGTCTGACATTATTGTCGAATACCTATCACCTACACATCTCACTCTAAAAACGACGCAGCGCTGGAAGTGGGAAATGGAAAGCCAGCCATCCAGTCATCCACCAGCGACGGTAGAGGCGCGGCCTTAGCCAACGACGGCAGAAGAGAGCAGACGTTCAATAAAGGCTCGTGTTCGACGACCGACTGGCAGAACGCCCCCTGGTGGTCCGTCAATCTACTAATGAGCGTAGAAGTCACTGCCATCCGGATACTTAACGTAGCCGAGAACTGCTGTGGTAAGGGTGCCGTCATTTATCGTATATATCCACGTATTTACATTAAATAGTGAGCGATGTTTAATTAAACTGCACCCACTCCCTCTTATGATTACGTACTCTTATGATTGTTGGTTTTATGCGAGGAAATAAGGAAGGCCGTCCTCTCTGAGATGCAAATTATATATATATATATATATATATATATATATATATCATCTAATGCTTCCATTTTATCCAAGATACCGCAGCTGCAGGCTGATATCTAAGTTATTTTCTTTTTTTAATCGGGTCTCTTAGATGACCGTGCGTCCGTGACTGATGGCGGTGACTGCAGTTGATCGAGGCTATATACAAATATTGTTTTATATTCTGGGTGACAGCATTTATTTACTCTCTACGATTTCAGCCCACGGTGCAACCGTGGATATATTTTGTACGAAGCCGATTCGGGGACAATACGTGACAATACAGATTCTACCAGAGCCGAAAGAATACCAGATACTCAACCTATGTGAAGTATCTATTTTCGCGCTCAATGGTAAGTACGTGGACTCAGTAAAGCATGGCACTGTAACGCAAGAAACGCGAAGATGCACCACGCGCAAGCAGACATACCGACTGAAAGTTATTTGACAATGTAACCTGTTATTTTGGTGGTGATTAATCAATAGCAATTAAAAGCCAATTCGGGTTCCTATATGCGTGTATGCGTAAACGTGTAGGCCTACCTGTAACATTATCTGAAAAGGGAGTCCAATGAACTTTTTTGGAACATCTGATACTCTTTAGTCAGTGGATCGACCTTGAGTTGAAGTTGATTTTGAACTCAAACTTGAAGCCGATCAATCAACTTGATTGGAAAAAAATCCAGTCGAAATTGGAATTCGAAATTCATTCGAAAAAACTTTCCAGCGTGGGAAAGTGTTTGTTCTCTAGCGCTTATTTCCTCTACGGCCGTTTGCAGCGTTGGACAGAAGCAAATGTCCAGAACCGGGCGATCTGTTTGCACCGGTCCCCGCGTTAAGGGTGTTCGAGGACAAGTGCTATCTCTTCATCAACGACGGCGCGATGAGAAAGCCTTGGTCGGAGGCCAGGAGGCAGTGCATGACGTTCAACGGTAAACTGGCCGAAGTGCGAAGCAAAAAACTAGAAGGGTAAGAGACAACGTGCGAGCAAATTCTGGCAATCACTTGTAGTATACATGGATTGATTTGATTGATGATGTAGTTACGGTACGTTCTAGGAGTGTCTATTTTGTGTTCCTAATGGATAGATATTACAATTATAAATAAATAAATAAATAAATAAATAACTAGATAAATAAATAAACAAACAAATAAATAAATAAATAAATGAATAAATACATAAATAAATAAATAAAACCAATAAATAAACAAATAATACAAATTAATATCTACTTATTTATTTATCTATGTATATAATATGTAAGCTTAGTAATATGTTGTTCTTTGGTTAATTTCTCCATAGGTTCCTTGGTTTCCATTTGGATGCGATCACTAAGACTGCCGGGCGGGATTACTACTGGATTGGAGCAAAGAGATATAACACCACTAGCGACAAATGGATCTGGTCTAATGGTAAGCAGGAAATAATTACATTCCGCTTGTTATGCACTGGTCGTCAGCTAGATTTGGTAGCTGTTCCTATATGCATTGCCGTGCGTATTTCTCTTAATAAGCTATTATCTATTCTCATCTTGGCTTTGTTCATGCATGAATGCAGGTGCCACGATCCACAAAATTGTAATAAAAATATCCTGTCTTGAATTGATTGTGGAGTATGTATAGTCTGAACTGGGTTTGCATATACACATCATACTTATACCCTGCAAAAGCTACAGGTAGAGTTATAGATATAATCAGGAGTGAATGAAACAACAACAACAAAAACAACAAATCAACAAACAACAAAATAACAAACAGCTAAATTTGTTTTAAATTTACTTTTATAATAGAATCTCGCCATTGCTTTCCTAGCTTCAAGCTCTCGTAGTTTCTATCGGGGGTTTCCAAATCGCATACGTACGAGATGACTCACGTTCTTAAGACACTTACATCTATATCGTTAATTCGTATGGGTTGGGTTTTTCTTTATTCATTATTTACATCATATACGTCATTTATCTACATGTAACCTTTTCGCTCCCACACCTTACGTACCCGCCATGCTTGAGCCACTAAGAGAAAAGGTCGCAAAACCCGTCGTGCGTATCAAGTAAGAGACGTACGAAGAATAAAATTTATTCTTGCCCCATCTCCTCGCCGACATTACAGGCGATGCGGTGGTTAACATGACCTTCATTTACCAAATCTCATACGTACATGCATCTATTACATCCGTTATCAGTCATTTATCTTCCCGCAAACCTTTACACGCCCACACCTTATGTTTGAGCCACTTAAAGAAACGGTCGTAAAGCCCCTAGACATGCTAAGAATACGATTAATTCCTGCCCCCGGACACTAAAGGCGGTGCTGTGAACATGACCTTCTGGGGACCAGCGCAGCCGAATAACTTCCGCGGCAATCAGCACTGCGTGGGCTTCAACTGGATCAGCGCTTCCGAGGCGGGCCTGGAGGACTGGACGGAGGGCTGGTACTGGTACGACGTGCAGTGCGAGCGCAACCATTCCTTCATTTGTCAGTACGGTGAGTGTGTATATAGAGTGCATGGGCAGAATGGCTTCATTCGTGAACGTTAGAGGAAAATCGGAAATGTTATTCGAGACATTGGACGTCTAGTGACATCTGGATATCGTGAGAATTACAGTGGCAAGAAGATGAGGAGGCTAATATGAAAGATAGCAGATTGCACCGTATAAATATCGCTGTTGCAATGAGGGGAAACGAGAGTGATGGATAGAGAGGAGAAATGTGCATGCTTAATAAACGCACGCATACTCGCTAGCCCGTGTAGAGAACGAATTCTGTAGAAATATAAATGAGAATGTTATTTATTCAGAAAGCGTGCAACCGTCAGAGTATGGGCCTAGTTTTAGCTCACGTCTTATGCTCATAAGCTATTTTTTCAAAGGTGATTTCACACTGTGCCGCTCCAGTGGCGAGCTAGATCACCTTAATAAGAATGTCATTTTGTGAGTGATAAATGTTCATGTTACGATCTAGTTAATAGTTTATCCACGATTCGATACAAAGAGTAAAATAGCGTGCGTGCGCTCGAGCCGGTGGTTGGGCGGACGTTCGTGCATCGGTGTGTCCGTGCGTTCGTGCTTGTGGGCGTGCGTACGTGCGTGCGTGCGTGCGTGCGTGCGTGCGTGCGGGGGTGCGCGTGCGGGAGTGCGGGAGTGAGGGAGTGCGGGAGTGCAGGCGTGCATGCGTGATAACGAGAGATAGGAGACGATATATATATATACAGACAGAGAGAGAAAGAAAGAAAGAGAGAGAGAGAGAGAGAAAGAGAGAGAAAGAGAGAGCGAGAGAGAGAAAGAGAGAGGGATATTGAAACACGGGAGAATAAAGGGTGCGTTAGTGAGCAAAAGAAGAGAGTGCACGCGCCAACTGCTTAGCATTCCAATACGGACACCATTATCACATCAATTCCTTTTTAATTCTCTGCACAGATCCTGTGTCATGTAGTGTCCCTCCGATACCCGCTGGATCATTGCTCATCGTGCCTCCATCGCTTAATCAAGTCGGTTTTCAAATCGGAGATAAAATAGAGTACCGCTGTCAGCCCGGTCACGTGATGATGGGAGAACCAATCACCACGTGTTTGAAGACTGGACAGTGGAACGACCTGCGACGCTATTGTCTATGTGAGTTCAACATGATTTTACGTAGAAATGAGTGACGTTCTGTTATTGAATTCTGTGTGAATTCGTTATCCTATGTTGAACGTCCGTGCTGCTGTGCTGCTCGAAAGATTACCATGCAACACTATATGCGGTGCGCAAATGCGCGAATTTATGTTTACGAACAATTAAGCGACAGAACTTACTGAACTGTAGCTGTAACTGAAGTAAAGTAAACTATAAAAAATAACTAAAATATTATTTTATTGGAGGGTGCAAAACACTGAACAGCCGGTTATTCGTATAACATGCTCAAATGCGGAATCTTGACTCGCCACGTCAACTCTTTACAGACGAACTTACTTTTCAGCTTGCTTACTCTTATTTACAAAACCTTGCAGACGTGAACTGTGCGTTGCCCGCTACGCTACGCAACGGCCAGTTCATCTTGCTAGACAATGCGACGCACTACGGTGGACGCGTTGAGCGTAGATGCAAGCCGAACTACATGCTGGAGGGGCCAGCCGAAGGCATGTGTCTCGCAAACGGAACCTGGAGCGGTGCTGACGTAAAGTGCAAACGTAAGTGTAAACAGTTGTAGTATCGTTTACATCAACAATATAAATATATATATATATTTATGAGCGACACATATGTGCGAACATGCAACAGTATATATGAGGAGAATAACTTATTGGTTCGTTTACAACTATATCTGAAGAGGTCACGTTTATTTCATTCAGGCATGACAATTTGGATTGGATTTAGTACTCACGCACAATCACTCACACACGCACGCACTCGCGCGTATAAATAAATAAATAAATAAATAAATAAATAAATAAATAAATAATATATATATATATATACACGTGTGTGTGTGTGTGTGTGTGTGTGTGTGTGTGTGTGTGCTGTCACGCTACCCCCCCTGTCACCCTACCCCTGCTACCCTACCCCTGTCACCCTACCCAGGTCACCCTACCCCCGTCACCCTACCCTTGACACCCTACCCCGTCACTCTCCACTTCTGTCGCGCTACCACCAAACACTCTGACACCTGTTATGTACCCCGTTACCGCTATCCCTGTCACCGGCCTATCCCACCACTCCACTTCTGTCGCGCTACCCCCATCACTCTACCCCCGTACTGTAACCCCGCCTCCCTACCCCTGACACTCTACCTCTTACACTCTTACTAACCCCCCCGTCACTCCCTTCTTGTCGCGCTACCCCATCAATACTATCCCCAGTACGGGTAACAGCACCATCACCGGTAAGTCGGGCCCTCGTGGACGCGTTTCAAGTCAGGTTATCTTTGAACGCAGGTTATCTGAGGGCGCTCGTGTGCGCTGAGCGCGCGTGGCGAGCGCTGTGGGATGTCACGCACGCCGCGTGGTTCCGTGGTAAGCCGCCCCGTTTGTCGAACATGATAATGTCTTGAGCGAGGAGCAATGACTATACATAGCCTTCATCGTGGCCGGACGCGGTCCGCCGGGGAGAATAGAGAAGAGGGGAGAAGGTCATTCGAGGAAATGCATACAGATGACGCGGCTGGGGCAAGTAGTGAGCTGAAATTTCTGGGGGAGTCTATACAGTGAATTGCTAGGGAAAATGATAGAAAGGGTTAACTGGCGACAAAAGATAGAGGGATTCGCTAGAGCTAGTGAAGGGGTTACTGGAAGCAAGTTGCTAGGGCATGGGTACAGATAAGATGTGTTTGGGGAAATGAGATAGAATGAGCGTCGAATAAAGTGCACAGCTGATAAGTAACTGGAGGCGATAGGATAGAGAAGTCGAGAAAACAAAGATAAATGAGAGACAGTCGTAAAAGCTATATATGAAATGGAAACAAAAGCATGTGGGGCCATGTTTGGAACCATTCTGCAATGTTAAATATCATAAGTGCATATTAGAACCGCGCATAGCACTTCACTCGCTTTAGTTATAGTGGACCGATTTGCTATTCATCAAAGGCATTCGCGCATGCTCATCTGTCTACGCCACCTACGCTCGACACTTCCGCGATGCGGCTCCCGTCGTGACGAGTCCCTGAATGGCGGTCTCATGCCACGCGTACGGAGTCCGAACTAGCATCAAGGACGCCCCGCGCGTCATTGTTCAATTACTCGTGAGGCGGATACTTTTTAATATTCATTTATGGGCGGCCGACTCGGCAATTACAGGCTTCCACAGAACTTAAATTCGTCAATTATCAGAGCAAGAACAACGGGCTTGAGTAGATGCGTTGCTAGCTGTGCTGCTGGCAGGGGTCAGGTCTCCGGTAGTCGTCGTCCGTCTTAAGCCGCACGCTGCCGTCTCCAACGGCCATGTTATGAGATGATTCCTCATCTTTTGCGAAGGATGCTCGTGCGTTACGGAGGAATGTTCCGCTGTTAAATGACAGATCCGTGAACCGCCACTGGCAGCTACTGCGGTCGCGGTTGATGCTGTGTGCGGTGCTTGTAGTGGGGGTGAGGGTGGTGCGTGGCGCTGCCGCTTGTTGGTATCTGTGCTGTGTGCGGCCCCGCAGTCTCGACGACACGCTGCTGCCGCTTCTGCGTGCTGCTGCTACAACAACAACAAGCAACAGATCAACAACAAACAACAACAACTACTATACTACTGTTATCTACTAACATCTAATAATTGGTAATAATTAAGAGTGCTGCTGCTGATGCTGCTCACTGCTGTGCTCCGCCTCCTCCTCCCCTCCTCCTCTCCCTCCTCCTCCTCTCCTACTGATGCTGCGGCTGCTGCGTTACTGGTTACCAGCAGGAGAACACATTCACGGCGATTTCGGTGAACGGTGCGTTGATGGTCGGCATAGTCGAGTCGAGTACTAGCATGTTGGTGTTAGCGGCGTGGTTGCCGAGCGTGGCCGCGAGTGCATGATGACAAGATCGCTGATTCATCGCGGGTCCCTTGTGCCGCCGCTGCGAC
This sequence comes from Priapulus caudatus, assembly GCF_000485595.1. Classification (NCBI taxonomy): domain Eukaryota; kingdom Metazoa; phylum Priapulida; class Priapulimorpha; order Priapulimorphida; family Priapulidae; genus Priapulus; species Priapulus caudatus. The sequence goes on from NW_014577484.1 coordinate 121,823, forward strand.
ATAGATTAAGATCGGCGACACCGCACGCGATTAGTGCGATGGCAATGATGCAGCGAGTTACGCGCTGTCAGCTATAGTATAGCGGGCCGTCAATCCCCGATGTTGGCTACGCAGTGAGGCAGGAGGGTTGGATAGTAGTGCGTGTGTGTGGGTGTGTTGTGTGTGGTGTGGTGTGTGTGTGCGTGTGTGTGTGTGTGTGGGTGGTGTGTGTGTGGTTGTGTGTGTGTGTGGTGTGTGTGTGTGTGTGTGTGTGTGTGTGTGTGTGTGTGTGTGTGTGTGTGTGTGTGTGTGTGTTAGTTGCTGTGTATGTGTGTGTGTGTTGTGTGTGTGGTGTGGTGTGTTGTGTGTAGTGTGTGTGTGTGTACTGGGTGTAGTGTATCGTTCCCTACCTACAGCCTGCGTGCACGCACACTCACGCAACCCTGCGCGGCACGCACACTCACGTAACCATGCAGCGCACGCACACTCCACGTAACTATGGCACGCACGCACACTAACGGCAACCGATGCACGGCACGGCAGTACCACGCAACCATGCACCGCACCGCAACGCACGCAGTGAGAGAATAGGAGGAATGGAGCACTCGGGACTAATTACAAAGATAAATGTATCGCCTGCGGCTGGCATTGCTCGAGTTTGATTTATATATTGTCGACCACTACGAGAAAGGAAATAGTCGTAAGATTACGTCAACTAATGTGGTTATCCTATCGATGTGTGGTTATCGCCGCGCTGCTATCCTTACAACGAAACCCAAATGAAAACAGCTAATACCGTAATCACACATTTGACAGACACGACCGTCAAGTCGTACTCGCGGCACGCGCTGCACAGTGGCGCGCGCGCCGTGAAACGCACACCTCATGGCGACACAACGCGTACACTTCGAGAAATAATCAGACGAATGTAAATATACACGATGTACCCATCGAGAACACGCCACTACATGCATACATATATAAAAAGATACATAAGAAGCTGTGTAGTGTGGTGGTGTGTGTGTGTGTTGTGTGTGTGTGTGTGTGTGGTTGTGTTGTGTGTGTGTGCGCGCGCGGCAGCGCGAGACGCGCGCATCATGAATGTATACATTCGCAGTTATATGTACAGTGTTTGTGCGTGTGCACTGCATGTGTGTATGGATGCGCAGTGCGTGAATGTGTGCACGGGTTTTCCAAAAAGAAAAATGATAAAAAACATCATCGCAGTAGGTGAAATCCAGACAGAGGAGAGAGAGAGGCAGAGAATATGAGAGAGATATGAGAGCGGAGAGAGAGATGAGATAGAGAGAGAGAGAAGCCAGGGAAGTGGTGAGGAGAAGATTGGAGACACCGCCTGGGAGAGAAGAAGAGAGAGCGAGAGAGGGCAGAAAGAGAGAAAGAGAGAACGAGAAGCAGAAGAAAGAAAGAAAGAGAGAGAGAGAGAGAGCGAGAGCGATCGGAGAGAAAAATGTCTATAAGATAAAACGAATCGCATCAGAGTTAAATAGATTCACACGCTTTTCGTATTTGATAATAGAAATTACTTCAAACGAATTTGAAGTTATGTTCGGCGCTCCTTGCCCCTTACAATAACTCTGACTGCGTAACACTCCCAGACAAAAATCAGAGTAGACTGGCGAAGCAAAGTCCGAGATAGAACTCATTTTCTATAATGTGTTTAAATAATGTAAAAATTAGTTAACTAATAATGATAAATATTTCAAGCATAATACAAGATAATTATAATACATTATTAATTATTATTGTTTTTATGTATTATTAGCATTGTCGCAAAATATCACCAGCGCAATTCTGGGTTCGACAGTACAATATACATATTCTAATTGATGTTAATGTTTATCTAAAAACGTAACACGTGTTTTTGCCATTCGAGGAGCATATATATTGATAATAGATATCAGGTGTGATGCCTGTGAGCGGCTACTCAACACAGCCAATCCGTTATACTTCCGCCAGGGGCTATGCGGGGGCTATGTTTCACCGGCGTGGTTGTTTGAGTGTTGGTCGTTGTGTGTTGGTGGGTTGTGTAACAGTTCACTGAAAACACACAAATCCGCTATATAAACATCGCAACCGAAGGCTAAGGGCAAGCCACAGTCCTCCCCACCGCACGCGTCGCGACGATAATCCGATCCAATTAATTATGTTAATTAATGTGAAGTTAATGTAATTTAATTTTTCCACTTAGATGTAATTAATTAATTGAATAAAAAATTGACATTGAGAGAAGTTCAGACTGCCTTGGGCGGAGGTCCTGTGTCTCGCGAGTGCTCTATTCTCATTTAATAGATCAGGAACACCCTAAGTCGTCGACAAGACATATCGCATAATAATGTCGTGTGTAGCAGCAGACAGTAAATGAGTGCTGGTCTAGTATCACATGGGGGCGAGCGTATGCAGTTTCTCTATGATTAACTGTCACGCTAAAAATCAAGTCGTATACAATTTCTTTTCTGAAGTGTCTCTAATCATTCGTGAAGGAAAAAAGGTTATGACGTTCCAGCTACGTGAGGTAATCTATCTTTCTATAGATACGATTACCCTGAGTAAAGCGTAACTCATTTCTCATACTTATCTATTATATTTCTATTGAAGGAAACTCATATTAGTGTAGTGTCGAATAATCACAGTGATGCACCGCAGCGCGCATACACTCAGAGTACACGGCACGCATACATTACACACAGCACACACGCAATACATACACAAACATCACACACGACACACACCACACACACGACACACACAATACACGCACAGACATCCGACGCACGCGACGGCACGCACG